>NW_021704920.1:0-4548 GCF_003719485.1 Trypanosoma conorhini | reverse complement strand
ATTCCCTCGACTTCTGCCGGGGGGCTGCGGCCGCGTTGGCGCCGGCTTCCTCCAGCCGGCACTCGCGGCCGTATTGCCGCCCACGGCGTCTCTCGCGACCCCACCGCCGGCGAGGAGGGGCCCCCCGTCCCTTTGCAGCACCCCGCGGCAGGGGGCGAAGCCCGTTTCTCTTCATGGTCGCCGCGGGCCTCGCTGGCGCGGGGCGCCGAAAGGAGAAGCCGCGCAAAAAGCCACCGGCCGCAACATCCTATTGTCCCTGACAAGTGCCTATTCCGCCGCGGCTGGCGCTTGCCAGTGTGCCTTTTGAGCGTGTTTCGCAACGTCTTGCCACGATGCGCAAAACAGCGGCGGCGGCAGGACTGCCTCTTGACAGGGGGAGTGGTTGCAGAGAAGGCGGGGGAAGAAAGAGGTGACACACGAGCTGCGGCGGGCGCAGCGCACCGGGGACTGCCCGCGCGAGACCGCACGCAGCCGCAGGGGCACAACATTGGCAGGGGCGGCCGAGGAAGCCTCCGCTTCAGTTCGTTTTTTTTTACCGGTTTTACAATTCCGAGGCGCAAGGGACCCACTGCGCTCTGGTCCCGTTGCCCGCGCGGCCGCCCGTGCGCGAAAGGAGGGCAAACAAGCAGCCGCAGGGCCGGCAGATGCGGCGGCCGGCAGGGCGGGGACTACGGGTCCGTCTCGCCAAACAATTCCACCGGGTTGCGGCAGCCACAAAGTGCGACTGCCTCGGCAATTCGGCGCAGGTGAGCCCATTCGCTGGCAGCACCCTTCTCGCGCAGCCGCTTACCTCCCGCCGTCCTCGCCGGCTCTTCTTCTCCCGCGGCGGGAGGCGTCAGCCGCTGCAGAAGGGCGGCGGCTGTCGCGATAACGGGCGCCGCGCCCGCCCCGCCCACGGCAACTGCCGCCGCTAGAACGGCCCTCTCGGCGTCCGAGCGCTCCGCCTCCTCCGCGGGGCCGCGCCACAGCGTCCACCGCTGCGTCGGGCACTCCGCGAGCTCGACCTCCGAGTGGAGCGCGATGTGCGACACGCCGCGGCGGCACCCGGCGACAAGAGCGGCGGCCGCCTTGCCGCACGTGATCGCGACGTCGGCCTCGTCGTGGAGGGAGCTCAGCCCGCAGAGCGGGTCCTCAGGGCTCAGTAGCAGCACGCCGCCCGCCTCCAACCACGCCCGGCTGTCCAGCAATGCCGCCACGCTCGGCTGCCGCCTCCGCTTTTCCGCCGACAGGGTAAAAAGATGCCATGGCCGAAGGAAACTCTGGACGGCGTGCAAGTATGCTGCCGCGTCGTCCGTCGCACCGCCGGCGCCGGGGAGGCACAGGGCCACGCGTCGCTGCCGCGCGGCGGGCTCTGCCGACGGCGCCGCGAGGACGTCCGCCAGAACGGCCCGCGCGGCCGCCAAAACGGGGAAGGCGTCGCCGCCAACAAAGTCCCCGCCGCGCACCACCCTGTCCCTGACGCCGTCCAGCAGCTCCCGCCCGCCAGGCGCGGCGGCGAGCGCGGCGGCAAGCGACGCGTCGAACACGTTCCCGTAGGCCACGGACTGCAGCAGATGCGGCGGCAGAGGCGCGGCGCACGGCGGCGGCCCTCCTGCACCGCCCCGCTCCGTGGATTTGTCCCGCGCCGCCAGCGAGCGGAGGAGGTCCAGCTGCCACCGGCTGGCGGGAACGCGCAGCTCCACGGGCGACTCCTCCTGCCGCCGCCGGCGGGCCACGGCGGCGCCCTGCCAATCCGGCTGCTGCGGGCGGTGCCGGCAGGCCGCCGCCAACGACGTCGCCATGAGCTCACCGTCGCCCCCGCCAAGAAACAGCCGGCACACCACAAAAGCCCCGGCGCCGCCCACGACGCCCAGCAGCCTCCTCACGACCGCGTCTTCGCCGTCGCGTGGCGCCGATTCGGCGTTTCGATCCTCGCAGCCCGCGTCCCCGCAGACTTCGGCGAAGCGCACCACCACCAGCGCCGCCGCAGGCGCCTCGCCGGCCGCCTTCGGCCACCCCGGCGACAGCCAACCACCAAGCAGCTTGGCTGCCGCGCCCTCGCCCTCCACGTCTTCAGCAAGAAGGCAGAGCCAGCTCACATCCTCCACGGCGTCGGGCGCCGCTCGGGGACACACGCCGTCGACGAGGTGCAGCCGGTGGCCGCGGAGCGCCATGTACACGCTGAAGCGGTGCAGAGTGCTGTAGGCGTCGAACGCGCACAACGCCACCTGCCGCGAACCTGCCAGCCGCCCGCCCCCGGGGCGCCGGAGGACCGCGCGGCACACCGCGCGAAACGCACGGGCAAAGAAAACGTCCACGCTTTCCGGCGGCGCGTGCGCGACGCGCAACCGGCACCACTCGCCGTCGCTCTCCCGCTCCACGGACGAAGACGGGGACGACGGGGCGGGCGCCCGCCGCTCCATTGGCGGCGCGGCTGCGTCGGACGGCGGCGGCGCCCCGTCCCCGCCGACCACGCTGCCGCACGAGATCTGCCGGACGTGCGCTGCGAGAGGCGAAGCCGGCCCGCTACGCGCCTCCGCGTGCAAGCCGCACTCCGCGAGAGAACGCAGGCTGACGCCACGCGCGCCGCCGTCGCCGGATGCGCGGGCGGGTCGCGGGCACGGGACCAGCGCGTAAAGAGGAACAGCCTCGTCGTCCACGCCCGGCTCGGCGCCCGCGAAGGCCACGGTCGCGGTGCCGGCGCAGGCCTGCACGCCGGTCACCTCCGCCAGCGCGTAGTGGAGCGCCCCCGCCCGGCGCCGCTTCGGGGCAAAGACGGCGCTGCCAATCGCGAATTCACCGCCGAGGACGCGCGCCGGCACACGCACCGCGGCAGGGCTTGGGGACGGCTGGTGCCCCCGCCGCCCTCCCACCAACCCCCGCGACTCCCCCTGCATGCGGCCGCTGCGTTCCGGCGAGCAAAAAAAGAATAAAAAAATCGCTATGCTACCGGACGGGACCCTCCGCCCCCTCTACTCCCGCAAGGCGAAGGAACAACAGGCGAAGGCGGCAGCCAGTTTAGACGCGCCCGCCGCGCACGCGCCAACAAACCCGCACGCCCACAGAGGCGTTTGGCGGCAACCGGCCCCACCGCCGACAACGCCCCGCTGCCGACAACGCGCACGCTGGGCACATGAAAAGAAACGGGGCGGCCCAGAGAAGCGCCCCGCCGTCCATCGGGCCCCGGCCGCCCCCACACCTTTTTTCTCAGAAACACGCGCTCGCATTATCGTTTAAAAAATAGCAAAAAAAAATAGAAGGCAAAAAAGCAAGGCAATTCCTGAGAAGTGCGGAAGCACTTCTTTACACATCGGCTGTTTGGCGATCCGCCCTTCCCTGCGGACATCACTCGAGGATAATGTAACTCGCCACGGCCGCTGCGGAGACGGTGAGAATTGTTCTTTTGTCTCCAAGCGTGCCCCGGGCAGGTTTGGCAAGCTCCTCCCACGTCATCGCGGCCATTGATCCAAGCGCCACCCCTTCTGCAAATTGTGCCGTTCCCGCGGAGACGGATGGAATGTAAGCAGCGGTCGCGTAGTATGCCACAGCTTGGGCCAGGCGCGCCAGCAGCGCGAAGCACACCGCCCGCAGTAGCCCGGAGCGCTCCAGGGACACCATCGCCATCAGCGCGCCGTCCGGCACACCGTGAAGCACCTGGCTGCGGAAGATGGCCGGGAAGCCAGGGCTGCCCACGAGAAGGCCCAGCCCCGCCCCCTCCGCGACGCAGTGTGCGAGCATCGCCGCGGTCGCCGCGTTCGGGCCGGCGTCGCCGAAGTGGAGGCTGACCTGGAGCACGAGCCCGCCACCGACGGCGACGCCGCCGAGAAAGTAAAGCGCATCCGGGGGCGGGGGCCCGGCCAGGCGGGTGGGAAGCACGCTGGGAAGGTGCGGCTGCACCATGCCGAGGCAGGAGTAGAGAAGCAGGCCGGCGGCAGCTGCCTTGGCGGTGGGCTCCAGCAGCGTCAAGGCCCGGGCGCTGCCCTGCCACCTCAGAAGACGCAGCGGAAGGTAGTAGAGCAGCACGCCAACGGCGGCCGCCAGCACAAGCTCGACGCACTGGCGAGCGATGCCACCATCTGACACCCACAACGACGAGAACATCTCCTCATGCAAGAAAAAAAACGACAGGAGCAGCAACAGCACATTTATGAGAAAAGCCAAAAAAAAAAAGCGCAGCAGCAGCAGCAGCAAATAAATCCCACACGCCGTTGCCACGGCGTGGACAAACAAGTAAAGAGCCGAGGAGGAGAAAGGGAAGGAAGCACCAGACACAGAGAGAAATAAACAAACGAAAAAAAAAATGTTTGTCAACAATATATACATATACACGCAGATATGTACATATACCGCCGCGACAACAATCTTCCAGTCCCTATCCCTCCCCTTCTACCGCGCTCCCTCTCTCTCCTCCCCCTGCGGTGCCCCACAAGCCCCCGCTAGCCTCCATGCAGGCAAAGACAAGGCGGGATGAGCGGGAACGCGGCGAGGGCAGGGATCTACGGCGTGGCGGGAAAGCAGCAGCCGGGGGGAGAGGAGAGGGAGGGGCGAAAAAGCAACAACGAGGAGCCC
>NW_021704856.1:6261-7623 GCF_003719485.1 Trypanosoma conorhini | reverse complement strand
ACCGATGTCGTCCCTGTCTGAGGATCAACGGCCTTCACTGAGACAGGCTCCTCAGCAGCCGCAGCCCCCACAGTTGCTGCCGCAGCATACCCACAGCACGAGTAACAGGAGCAGCAGCACCGCAGCGGAAAACAGTTGCCGGGGCATGTTGGGCCGCTCTCTCTCTCTTCCCTCCTTGCGGTGGGGCCTGACAGCAGCAGCGACACCTCAGTGCGTGTGTTGTTGTAGTGTTGTTTGCCGGCGGTGGCTGCAGAGCCCTCAAGGCGCAGAGCGGCGGCAAGCAGCGTTTGGTCTCTTTCCTTCGGCGTGTGCGGGGGGAAGCGGAGGGAGCCAAACGAACAAACGGGGGACGACGCAGTCAAAAGTCATCGTAGCCGCACAGCCGCCCGGCGGCACAAGACTCACGCCGCAAATGTGTGCGGCCTTCACGCGGAAGATATAAACAAAAGAAACAAAAACAAAAGGAGGGGGAGGCGCGAGTGCCCGGCCACAGCGCCGGCCAGCGGCGGCAGCGACGAACGCATGGGCCGCACGACCGCACACTCGCTGCCCCAAGAGACAAAAACACGCACACACGCACGCGGGGAGCCCGCAGTTTGAGGCGCCGCCCCGCATACGTCAAAAAACACAAAAACAAAACCCACAAACACAAGTCACGCGCCGCCCTCCCCGCCCCCGCACCCTTTTTTTTATATTAACCCCCCGCCGGCGGCGACACGCAACGCACATCCCCGCAGTGCAGTTCCCGTCGCAGGCCCACCACACAAATGGCCCGGCGGCGGCCCCACTTCCCTCAGCGCAGTGCAGCAGGAGTGCGGCGTGGCGTAAAGAAATAAACGCAAAAATAAACAGTCAAAACACACAAACCCCACGCAGTGACACCGCCGCAGCCGCCGCCTCAAACGCAGCCACCCGCTCCCCAGCCGCAGCGCAGTGCCAGTGGAAGTGAGGCGCCACGCAGAGGCTGAGGCGGAAAACTGCAACCGTCTCAACTGCCACGCACGGCACGTACTTCTTTGTTCGATAACGCCACTTGGTACTGGCACACCTGCCGGCTCCAAAATTCCGCGGCCTCCTCCTGCTCCTTGCGCTGCTGCTCATTCTGCTGCTCAACGACGTCGCATTCGTACCACGTGTCTGTTGCCGCTCTACCTCCACGCTGCACGTAAATAATATCCCCCACCAACACTCATCGGAAACAGTTCCCTCAATGATTTAAAATGCACCTCGCCATTTACTCACTGGGCCGCTGCTGCGCCGCGCTGGCGGTAATGTTGTGAAGCGCATCCGCCGCTGCAAACCGCAGCCCAAACAAATTCCCTCCCCCGCTGGGAATTCACAAAACAATAAACAAAGGAGGCC
>NW_021704856.1:3016-6028 GCF_003719485.1 Trypanosoma conorhini | reverse complement strand
ACGCCACTTGGTACTGGCACACCTGCCGGCTCCAAAATTCCGCGGCCTCCTCCTCCTTGCGCTGCTGCTCATTCTGCTGCTCAACGACGTCGCATTCGTACCACGTGTCTGTTGCCGCTCTACCTCCACGCTGCACGTAAATAATATCCCCCACCAACACTCATCGGAAACAGTTCCCTCAATGATTTAAAATGCACCTCGCCATTTACTCACTGGGCCGCTGCTGCGCCGCGCTGGCGGTAATGTTGTGAAGCGCATCCGCCGCTGCAAACCGCAGCCCAAACAAATTCCTCCCTCGCTGGGAATTCACAAAACAATAAACAAAGGAGGCCCCCAAGAGCAGAGCATTTTCGGGGGCCGCTCCCGCGCAGCTCCCCGCACGCTGCGTCCACCCTCTCAGCTTGGCAGCTCCTGCGGCGCCCACGTCTCTAAGCCCCTTACCAGGGACGCGACGCGACCCCGGGCCCGCCCGCAACACGCAGCGCCTTGCACGCCGTCCCTTTGGCGGCCGCGGTCCCGCGCAAGCCTCTCTCTCTTCTCTACGCCGCGCCCGCAAAAGGCCCTCCTCCCCCGTGCGGGAGGAAAGGGCACACGCTTTCAGGATCTTGAAGCAGAACCAAAAGCCCGCGGCAATGGCCAGTGGGGCTCCGCGGGGCCCACGACCTCCGCCAAAGAGTCCAATTTTTTTTGCTCGATGTGGTCACACGGCGGTGCGGTGCGAATGATCTCCCAACCGTGCTCCCCGCCCTCCCGCTCAACCTCCAGAGACCTCGGTAACGGATTCCCCGCACTCCGCAACTCATCGCCTTCCCGGGCACAGTCTTCCTCGGCAACCGGGGCGGTACTCGCCTGCAGGGCGCCGTCAACCGCCTCGGTGCGCTCACCGCACTCATCCTCATCGAGGATGCAGCTCGGCAGCGGCCCAAGAAAGCGCATGCGACCTTTAACCATCTCCCAGTACTCCTTTTGCTTCTCTGCGGGGCGATCACGCGTCCTCCACGCACACATCGCCTTCACATCGTCCTTGTCAGGGCTGCGCATGAAGAGGCGACGGGCACGCACTGTGCCCTCCCAGGCGTCGAAGTTACTTATGCGTGGGGGCGCCAGCACAACCATGTCCCATCCATCGAGCTGCAATCTCACCGACGGCGGTACCTCTTCCTCTGAAGCGTCATAGATCATATACCCCGTCCTCCGATACCAGGACAACCTTTCCAGGCGCCTTCTGATGTTGAACTCGCCCTCGTGCTCCGTCACCGTCTCCGTGGACTTGTCGAACACGTACGCCAACGCCGCCCCAAAGCAGTAGACAACCACCTGGAATTGCTCGGCGTCGTAGTGGAGCAGCCTGTAGAGGAGGTAGAAGCCAACGTTCATCGGTTTCCCTATCCCCTCTGCCCCAAGCAAAAAAAATGGTTTCGGGTGGGAAAAACGTGGCACATCTCTCACGAACATATCGTGAAGAGTCCCTTCGACGCTTTTCCACACTCGCTCCACTCCGGCGGTGACGTAGCAGTCGGTAGGAGCTGCCCCCTCCCGCAGCGAGTGCGGCCACCCCTGCGCGGAGGAGAGTACCATCAACCTGGGGCGCGGCGGGGAGAGTTGCTCTGCGGCGTTGTTTAGCACAAAGCGTGTGCCTCGAGGCTTGAACACCCACGACTGCGTTGGTCGTTGGCCCTCGTGCACCTCCATTCGCATCCCTCCGTCGCCCTCGGGAAACCCCAAGACGTGACTCCACCTCGCCATAAGCACCGAGCCGTAGAAGCCCTCCGGCAGCGGTCGTCTGGCCTTCTCCTCGTCCCGCGCAGCCCTCTCGTCGTCGTCCCGTCTTTCCTTTTCTTCCTCCGCCTCCGCAAGGGCCGCGTCGAGTTTTCTCAGTGCGGCAGGAGGGACGTCGCACAGCGTTCCAAGCTCTCTCCACTCGTGGAGGGTGCCCACCGCCTCCCCCTCAAGCTCGCATGCATAAAACAGAGCCTGGTACTCCGGCACATTATAAATCTTCTTGAGAAGCTTCTTGTCTTTCACGTACCCGCAAGGGTGACGAGCAACCACCCGCATCAAAGCACTGTTGCCTTCATTCACGTCTTCCTTGCGGCCAAGGAACTTCTGAAGGAACTCGTTCAACGTCATCTCGCCGATTGGCTCCTCTCCTTCCATCAGGACTTCCTGCACACGGCTGTCAAGGGTCCACTTTGGTCGCTGCGGTGCCGCCTCGGACCTTCGGCGCCGCGTTGCGGGTTCTGTGGGATCGCCATCATGTTGCGACCTCGCGTGACGCCGCCCCTGCGGCACATCAGACGCGGGGCTCTCCTCCGCAGCGGCAGCAGCAGCGTGAACTTCGTCCGCGCCTCGCCCAGACATTGTTTCCTCAATCAGTTCCCCTCGCAGTTATCGTTGGCTTGAGCCGCAGCCTGGACACCAGCCGCCAGCCAAAAGGAAAATGGGAGGGGAAAAGAGAGAGAGGCAAAAAATAGGCACACAAGCACGACCCCCACGCAGCCGCACAGCAAGAAAGAGAGAGAGAGAAGGCCAACCGCAGCGCGGCGCCACCCCGCAAGGAAAAAGAGAGTGAGCCACACAGTCCACTCTCCCTCCCTCCCCTTCTTCTCTTCCTGCAGCGGGCGCGGAAGGCGGCGCGGGGGTGGCGGGGCATCCTGCCGCCGTGGGGGTGGAAAAAGAAAGGGCCATTCCCGTGGGTTGACGTTTCTTCCGGCGAAGGAGGACGAGGAATTGGGGGGTGTTGGCGGCGCGGTCGGCATCGGCGTGAGGAAACAGGTCATGGGGCAGGCGTCACCTGTGGCGGACACTGCGCGGAGGCGAAAAGTGAGTCGCAGTGAATTGTTCCGGTGGATATGAAAAAAAAAGTCGACGTGGTAGAGTTTTAGTTCTTCTTTTGTTGTATTTTCCCCTTCTTTGTCTGTCTTTTTTCGTATGTATTTTTAATTTTTTTATCCTATGTTTTCTTAATTTTGTTTGTCCTAATTTTTTGTCTTGTTTTTTTTTTTATTGGTT
>NW_021704856.1:0-2160 GCF_003719485.1 Trypanosoma conorhini | reverse complement strand
CGCCGTGGGGGTGGAAAAAGAAAGGGCCATTCCCGTGGGTTGACGTTTCTTCCGGCGAAGGAGGACGAGGAATTGGGGGGTGTTGGCGGCGCGGTCGGCATCGGCGTGAGGAAACAGGTCATGGGGCAGGCGTCACCTGTGGCGGACACTGCGCGGAGGCGAAAAGTGAGTCGCAGTGAATTGTTCCGGTGGATATGAAAAAAAAAGTCGACGTGGTAGAGTTTTAGTTCTTCTTTTGTTGTATTTTCCCCTTCTTTGTCTGTCTTTTTTCGTATGTATTTTTAATTTTTTTTATCCATGTTTCTTAATTTTGTTTGCCAATTTTTGCTCTTTTTTTTTATTGGTTGTCTGCAAAGTGTGGCGCTTTGAGTGTTATTGCTATTATTATTTCTCTATTGCGCTGTGCTTTGTTTTCACTATGAAAGTTTTAAAAAAAACGACTTTCTAGCTAATTTTGAAGCAAGATTGATCTTGGGTTATGTATGTAATTCAATTTTTTTTGTCCGCTGTGTGATCAGCCTGTTAATTGTTGTGGATGCACGAATATTTTTTCTCAATTACTTCTATACCGTCTTTTCCTATTTTCTTCTTGCCTATAGTCAAAAAGAAAACAAAATTGTTTTATATTAAAAAGAAAAATGGCCTCGTTCTCATCTTGTGCACGTATTCTTTATAACACTTCTAATGTTGATCGCGCCTTACACACAGTTGTTCACTGCAGCGATGGGAAATACGTGGAAGTGCCAAGGGAGGTTTCTGAGAAATGCACTTTTATTGAAAAGACCGACGACGAGACAATTCCTGAATTTGACTACCCTGCAGCTGTTCTTGAAAATCTTGTCTGTTGGACGGAACACTATGGCATGGATGGTGTTGCCGAAAGCGAAATTGTAAGACCATGTATTTACCGAAATATTCTTCATGTTTTGAAGAACAAATGGGATAATGGTTTTTTCGTCTTTCGTCTTACCAGTGAACTAAATATTGGGCACTATCTTCAGACCATAAACGCAGCAGAAAAATTTAATATGAAAGGTCTCCACGACTTTCTTTGTGTCGGCCTCAGCTGCAAGCTTCGCAATGAAGAGGATACAGAGATCATTCAGAAGATTATGGGAATACCGGCCGATGAGGAAGTGGAACCAGAGGATATTGAAAAGGCAACAACACGGTATCCTTGGCTAAATGAGGCTATTGAACCGGTTGTAAGGAAGTAACATAATGATGCGTCGTGTTGAAAGCTTGCTGCTTCATTATTTGTTCATATTATTATTCCCTTCACGGTACTGTTTTTATAGATGCGATCCACGACAGATCATCTCAATGGCGTTCTCTGTACTGCTACACTTTCATTTTCACCATATTTGTTTGATAAATACACACATGTATATATATGTATATAAGCGGGTAAAAAAAAAAGTTAAGGTCTTTTTTTTTTGAAGTAGTTAAGTAAAAAGGAGGGAAAAAATGGGCAAACCTGGGAAAAAGGCTGGAAAGGGGTTGCTCCCGCCTACCAATGTGAATCGTCGTGTCGATGCCAACAAAACCAGCTTGCGTGATCAGCGGACCATTAAACGCTTAAAAATGTACAAATCCAAGATTGTACGCGATGACAAGGGTCATATTGTAAAGGGGAGTGTCTTAAAGGCCTCGGACCGCATTGAGCAACAAATGGTTCGTGTTGCACCTGATCGTCGTTGGTTCGGTAACACCAGAGTTATTGGTCAAGAAGCCCTGCAAACTTTTCGGAAGGAAATGGGTGCAAAATACAGGGATCCTTACAGTATTATTATTAAGCAATCTAAACTTCCGTTAAGTCTTCTTGAGCCAAGCGGGGCGGATGAGGGATGTGTTCGTCAGCAGATGGAGTGGAGCAAAACCTTTGGAGATAAGGCTAATCGAAAACGAGTTCGCCTAGATTCCGTTGATATGGAGAGCTTTGCGAAGAGGGCCGTATTAAAAGGCGATGAGTACTCAACGGAGAAAAAAGGAGCGGATCGTAATCTTGTCAATAAGGAAGAAACTCTGCGTGATGATCGTTCCAAAAATCGGATTTTGTTTACAAAAGGTCAATCCAACCGTATTTGGAATGAGCTTTACAAAGTGATTGATAGTTCGGATGTGGTCCTTTACGTATTGGATGCCCGGGATCCACTAGGG
>NW_021704925.1:0-6536 GCF_003719485.1 Trypanosoma conorhini | reverse complement strand
CCTTCGGTGGCTCCGGTGCAGCAGGTCGCGAGCGTTCGGTGGCACCGGTGCAGCGGTGCGGCCTTTGGTGTCCGGTGCAGCGGTGCGGCCTTTCGGTGGTTCCGGTGCAGCGGGTGCGGCCTTCGGTGGCACCGGTGCAGCGGGTGCGGCCTTCGGTGGCTCATATTCCACGGATTGTGTTGATTGAAAGCTTCGCTGTGCTTTGTATCTAATGCGCATTTCTTCCCCGACGCGCCAGCTGGCTGTGGCCACCATTGCACACCAAACCCGGCGCATTGTGTGCGGCGAAACAACTGGATTTAATATCACGAGGGAACGATTGGGGATTGGCTTACGCACCTGAAGCTCGTGCCTTCTCCGGACCAGTTCCTCGTTTTCCTCTCGTGCCGCTAAGGGAGGTTCCACGAGTACCAGCTAGCGAAGATGCGGCCGTGCTCTTCTGCAAGGAAACATGCAAAACAAAAGGTGCATAGACGGACCGAAGGAAAAGCAGAACATGGCATGCAACTGGAAGCGGGAAGAGAAGGCAAGAAGGGTTACAGAAGAAAATCTGTCATTTTACTTTACACGCGTGCATTTGCACGCTTGTATTTTCTTTCCCCCATCGTTTTTTTTTTGATTCCCTTGTCTTTTGTTTGTGCCCATACTACAGTCGGCCGCCAGGGGGCCGGGTCGACGCACGGTGACGCGTCTCAGTCGTAGACTTCAATTGCCACCTTTGAGCCCTTTGGCCCCAACATGCGCAAGGCCTCGTAGCACCCCCAGACGCAGAACGGCAGGAGGGGCGCAAGACACACCGCCGTAAGCGGCACACCGTGCATTTTCTTCTGGTACTGCGTCAGGTCCACTGGATCATTCGCACGCAGGATGCTGTACGTCAGCGCGGTAATTAACAGGATCCAAAGTGGCAGGACCTTCGGCGTCAAGAACATCGTTGTATCCCTCGATCCCTTGCCGTGCTATTGCACCACAACAGGCAGCAGGAGCGGCGACGAGGCTGGCTTGCTTGGCTATAGAATCTGATTCTGCTCTTCTGCTGGGAGGCGAAGAAAAGGAAGAAGAAGAAGAAAAAAAGGCGGGGGATGCAGGCAGTCACACACACCCACACACACAACACGCTTTTTGCAGGGGCCATCGCGTTTCTGCTGAAGTGATCTCTGCGCCTATAAAACCGCCTCGCCCGTCGGTGGGGTCACCCAAAGTGGGCAAACGAGACGGTGAGGCTCAGCAACGGCTGGCGCCATTCCCGACTGGCCCGCTGCCGGCGCTGGCGCTCCCCACCAAAGACGTTCAGCCGCGGCCACGCGGACGCCTCACCCGGCACGCACCAGAGCAGCGGCAGCGTCAGAGGCTCGGACCCACCGCCCGACGCCACGACGCCGTCGGGGAGCGTCCACTCGGCGACACCGAGCAACTCGTCGCCGCTGCTGTAGAGCGCGATGTAGAGCGGGGCGGTGACGGAGTAGACGCCCAGCTGAAAGGTCTCTTCCCAGCGCGTACAGGCGTTGCAGGGGTCGCCGGTGACGGGACCGCCAGGAACCACACCGGCGCGGCTACGCAACTCCTGAAACCCGTTCGTCAACGATAAGACGGCGCCGCTGCTGCGTATGCCATTCACCTCACGAGCAGCAATATACGCCACACCAATGTACCGCGGCGGGCCGTCGTGACTTAGGGCCCCGTTCTGGCTCAGACCCACGCTACCCTGTGCATCTAAATCTGGCGGCGGCGGCACGGCCTGTTGCACATGGGGATTACGCTCCCTCGTAAACGCCCCCTCATACTTCAGAGTGATGTACTCCTCCCGCACCTCGCGCCGGGAGAAGCCACCCACCGGCTTACAAACGGCCTTCCCACTGCTAAAGTAAAATCCAGCATACTCGAGCTCGTCATTCACCACGTCGTTACCGCGTTTGACCATGAAATCCATGTCGGCGGCGCTCCAGCTGTCCAGCTGCACCTCGCGACAGCGCTGCGGCCACAGCTGTCGGTGCACACCGACACAATTGATACAAACAAAGCAGCCAAAGGGCCTCATTACAGCCCACGTGGGCCATTTTTCACCACAATCGGCACATTCCTGGTTCGCCGGCTTGGGCGCAATACAGGGCGCGTAGAGTGGCGAATGCGTAAGCCGCTCAGGCGCCTCTATCTTCTCACCCTCGCCGACCACCGTGGAGTCGCAGAGACTCTCCTCCCTGTCTTCCTTCTCTTCCTCTTCCTGCCTTAACTGCTTCTGTGCCTCATACCGGCGCAGGACGTCCTCCAGCTGCTCCACCTCATGCATCTCCAACGGATCGTCCCCTGTCACGTCGATGACTCTAGGCGGACGCCACAGCAACCGGTAGACGCCGCTGCCTTCACCCTCATCAGGCGATCCGTCGGTCGAAGGGGATGTCAGCTGCTTCTTCTGCTCCTGCGAAAATGGCGGCAGCGATCGCGCCGCAAGGCGTAGGTGGTAAATAAACCTCCACTTGAGCAGTTTGTCTCCTAAAAAGAAGAGTGCCACACATCCCCTGGGCGCGGCCCCCTCGCCGTGCAGTGAGCTGGCCGAGGCTGACGTCCGTAGCGAGGTGAAGAGCCCCGTAGGCCGCAGCTGCTCCACACTCGATGGGTCCGCGAGCTCCAGGCCGAAGCAGAGTCGGCCACGGTGCGTGCCACAGTCCACCACGCGCGAGCCAAGGAGAAAGAGACGCTCACGCAGGTTCTTCGCCATGGAGTTTTGGGGCTCGTCAAAGCAGTAGAGAACGCCGTCCGTGTGGAGTTCGATGGTCCGCGTGGCGTTTGGCCGCCTGCGCCAGCCAAACCAACACAACACCGCCCCCGAGAGGAGCAGCGTTTCCAGCGTCGCCTCTATCATTCCCCCGTGCAGGAAAGGCGTGTACGTACGTCTATAGCCAATTACGCGTGCTGGGCAGAGCGATACACAGGGGCAAAAACAAACAAACCCGCGTTCACGAAAGAAGAGCATAGCGGTAAAATGAAAAACAAACAAACAATCAAACAAACCCAAACATGCCAGCAAAATGTGGTCAATAAAAAACAACAACGATGTCGTGAATTACGGTGCCACACCCCAAACATCAAACTTGATTCAAATTGTAGGAGCGGGGTTTGCATTCTTTTCGTCCCCCTGTTTCTGTCAGATGACAAATGGGAAGAGACAGGAGGAGGGGAAATTACCCCCTCTGTGGGGAACGCAGACGCTTGCGGCTCTGCGCAGACTCCTCCCCGTCGCCCGCTGGAAGGGACGTCCCGCTTGACAGCACCTCCGTCAGGATGCGCTGCAGCAACGCATCCTGCTCCGACTCCTTTTGGAGCTCCACTGCCCGCCGCTCGGCCTCCATTTGGCGATACGCCGCCGCCTCCACCGCCACCGCGTAGTGGCCACGACGGTCACTGTCCACAATCTCGGAAATCACAAAGGGATGCAGCCCCGCATCTATTGTCATCACCTCCGGTGGCTGATCCGCCACGGTCTCTGTGGCGTGCACGAGGACAGTGAGCGAAAACAACGCCGGAGGCGACGAGGACGACGGCAGCAGAATGTACACGGGATTTTCTGTGCTGGGCGTGCGCGGCAGCCAAATGGCACGAG
The DNA here is from genome assembly GCF_003719485.1 of Trypanosoma conorhini. NCBI lineage: Eukaryota > Euglenozoa > Kinetoplastea > Trypanosomatida > Trypanosomatidae > Trypanosoma > Trypanosoma conorhini. The sequence goes on along the minus strand of NW_021704925.1, from coordinate 2,938 downwards.
TCGCGTCAAATGAAGTGCCAACGGTCAGAGTTTTCGCGGTAGTGACGCCTCCGGCTCCCTCCGCCGCATCAGGGGCAAGAGCCCTTGCGGCAGAGGCAGACGCACGCCGCATATCCGCTTCACGCTTTGTGGCGACAAGTCGCAGCGCGGCCTCGCTGCCGCCAACCGCCGTGGCGTACAAAAGCGTCACTGTCATGCGCTCCCCGGGGACGGCGAACTCTTGCCAGCCCATGCCACCCTCACGGGGGACAAACAGTGAGGGGACAAACACCGGCCACTCGCGAGACGAAGCGGTCGACGCTGCGTGTGGCGGCGGTATTGTCCACGCGTACAATCCATCGTCGCCGACACGCTGGATGCGCACCGACACCACTGAAAAGGCATGAAGTCCTTGCGGAAAACCGTGCAGCTGCTCCCCAGCACTGCCTGACTCTGGTTTTCGTGCGTGCAACGCCTGATAGAGTTTTCCAGCAAGGGCCTTCTTGGAATCCGCGGAGGCAGAAGCCAAAGACGAGGAAGAAGCAGAAGTGGGACCGCCCATTTGCCGCAATCGCTGAAGCAGGGCCGTAGGCCTTTGCGCCTCAGCGGTGCCCGACTCCGCGTTTACCACGCCGCGCAGCTCCGCCTCGAGAAGGTTTTCGCTACTCCCGCCATCGACGGACACCAGCCGCACCTCGACAATGTCCCACGGAGAGGTCTTGACGAAGTTCGTTTGCGTGCGCAGCAGAACCGGTCGTCCTTTCCGTGTCAGCCCGGCGTCGACCTCGCAAGAGGTCATGCGGGCACCGCCACCACTGCTGCCCTGACGCTGTGGAAGAACAAAGCCACGCAGCAAACTTCCTCGCGCCACCTCCTTCACCGACCGCCGTGTGAGTAGAATGTGCTTCAGGGCATGCTGCAGCTCCGCGTTGGGCCCCACATGCACCACGTAGAGCTCGTGGGTTGTCGCAAGCGGCAGCTGATGGGTGCTGAGAAAGTGGTTGGCGTCGTGCACCGTGGCAAACCTCATCACCACGGCGAAGCGACCGACGGCGTGGGCCCTGACACACGCCAGCGCCTTCGCAAAGGTCTCTCCGGCTCCAGCGTCTTTGCCCCCAAACTCGGCTCCAGCGCCTTCAACAGCGGCCGTCGACTCACCGCGCGTGGCTCCGGGGAACGACAGCAGCTTCTCCTCGAGGGTGACGCCCGCGACGCCCTCCGCGACGAGCGAGCGCAGGTGCGCCGTGTCAATGGCCCTCGGGGAAGTCACGAGCAGCTCCGTCCCGACGTGGACGACGGGGGGGAGAAAAGTGACGCCCCAGCGCCGCCCCAGCGCCTCCGCGTCGCCTTGCAGCTTTTCCGCCGCGGAGAGGCGCTGGAACTGAACGATGGCCGCGCCGCTGTGGAATGCGCGGTCCTCCTCGAAGCACGCCTCCTCAATGAGGCCGTAGCCGGCCAGGGTGCGGAAAAGCTCCGCCCGCAACACCGCATCCTCCGGCTCGACGCCGCCCACGCGAACGCGGCGGCTGAGAGATGAAGCCGCATGCATCGTCGTCGCACAACCGCCGTCCGCGCGACGACAAACAGACCGCAGGGGCAAACACAGCGCTCCACGCGAAACACAAAGAAAAAAAGAGGAACAAAAAAAAAAAGGAAAAATAGACAAAAAAAGGAAATGAACTCAACGCATAAAAGTAGCAGAAGCCACGCACAGCAGGTCTCGGAAGCCATATACACAGGACACGGCAACGGGCCAGTACAAGAATAAAGGAATACAAACGACAAATAACGGCAACGTTTGGGATCCCTTCTCACCCAAGATGAGCAAATGTCCCACTGCGGCCCAACTAGGCGGAGGTGATGTCAGAGTCGCCAACGTCCGTGATGGACAAAACGCAGGTGCGGAAGTGCCTGCCGCACGCCGTCCCGAGGTCGAGGTTGTTCCCGGTGTAGTGGTGCATGGGCGTCTTGCTCAGTGTGCAGTAGTACTCAATCTCGGCCTTGCGGATGGGCGGGCAGTTGCTGGAGATCACGACAAGCTGGCTGCGGCCCTGGCGCAGGGTCTTGATGGCCTGCTGCGTCCCGATCACGTACTTGCCGGACTTCATCACCAGCTGGAGCTTGGTGTTGATCGTGTCCACCTTGCTCTTGCTCTTCTTGGCCATTGTGGTGGGGATGAATCCTGCATGTCAGGCGTCAACATAAATGCATTAGAGTGTGCGCGGAAAAAGGAGGTAAAAGGAGGGCCGATGAAACATTTCATGACAAGGAGTAAAACACACGTAGTAGGAGATGTAGTTGCACGTGTGGCAGAGAAGACAAGCTTCAGAAACCACGCGGCGGTTGTCGGAGTGAAAATCGCAGTCAATAGAGAGAAAATAAAAATAAAAGAAACTCAAAAAAGCCTCTTTCTTCACTGACGAGCAAACGCCCCACTGCGGCCCAACTAGGCGGAGGTGATGTCAGAGTCGCCAACGTCCGTGATGGACAAGACGCAGGTGCGGAAGTGCCTGCCGCACGCCGTCCCGAGGTCGAGGTTGTTCCCGGTGTAGTGGTGCATGGGCGTCTTGCTCAGTGTGCAGTAGTACTCAATCTCGGCCTTGCGGATGGGCGGGCAGTTGCTGGAGATCACGACAAGCTGGCTGCGGCCCTGGCGCAGGGTCTTGATGGCCTGCTGCGTCCCGATCACGTACTTGCCGGACTTCATCACCAGCTGGAGCTTGGTGTTGATCGTGTCCACCTTGCTCTTGCTCTTCTTGGCCATTGTGCTGCGGAGAGAAAGAGGCTGCCAAAAACAATGAAAATCGGAAACAAAGAGAAAAATACATGCGGCAACCGCGAGGAGGACAGACATGCGTTGACCCCATCAATTCAAGCACAAGCCAATTTCCTCCTGCGCCTTTTTCGCACACTCCTTCTCATCCTTTCCCCTACATGCACACACAAACACACACACACC
>NW_021704922.1:0-6551 GCF_003719485.1 Trypanosoma conorhini | reverse complement strand
GCCAGCAGCCCGTCCACCTCGCCCTCGCTCAGCCGTGACGAGTGGCGCACCGTGACAAACACAACGAGGTTCTGCGGCACAACGTCCAGCTCCACCTCCACCACGTCCTCGCGCTCCACTCCAAGCGCCCGCGCCGTCTCGATCGCCGCCGCCTCCCTCACCTCCACGCCCCGCTGCTCCAGCACGTAGTCCCAGTCCTCGCCCTCAAAGCCCAGCTCGTGCGTGGTCACTACCTTCTCCTCCTCGAGGCGGGGCCGCGGCTCGTACAGCGCCCACAGCGCCGCGTACGCGCACCCCCGCAGCCGCGCATCCACAGCGGCCTCCGCCAGCGATGCCGGGTGGTTCAGCTCAAAGTCGACAAGCAGGCCATCATCCCCGGGCCTCAGCACCACACTCCGCACCCGGCCCTCCTCCACCCCAACCGCCGCGGCCGTCTCCCTCACAAACGCACGCCGCACATCCTCCCCCCTCGTTTCCACCACGTGGCCCCAGTCCTCGCCCTCGATTTCGATGTGTCTTTTTGTCCATATGTTGTTGTCGCTTATTGCAGAACTTTGTAATTGTCTATATACATCCCATGTTGCCGGGTAGTTGTAGTTCTCTACTGTTCTTTGGGCTTCTTTGGTATGTTGTTTGTTGATATACACGGTGTAGTCGAATAGTAGTGCATCCTCAGTTGCCGTTGTATTCTGTACCTCAACGCTTGTCTGAGGTATTGCTAGTGCCACTGCTGTGTCGCTTTGAAATGCCTGCTCTACCTCCTCCTTGTTCTCGGCGAGGATCGTCTTCCATTTCTTACCGTCGAACCGCATGTGTAGCTTTGCAAAGCTGACAGTGGCGTCGCTGTATAGCGCTTGGAGTTTCGGGTATGAAAACGCATTGATTATCGCCAAAAGGGCCTTCCGCGACTGTGAGCCGTCGTGGCGGACTTCGGCGTCCACCACCATTTGGCTGGTTGACGGTGGACACGCCAACTGGGTGACGGACACGTCGCACTTCGATATTTGCAGCGCCTCTGCTGTATCGGTGCAGAAGGCCTCAACGATGGCAAGTCGCTTGTTGTGCAGGATGCTCTTCCATGCTTCGCCGTCGAACGTTCGTTCAAGCAGCGCTACTGACACCGCGGCCGCTTCAGCATTGGTTTCTGTCATTGCGTGGAACAAGCCCGCTTCAATTTCCTCGTTCTCCTGCTGCTCACGTCGCTGCCTCTCAGCCTCGTCCTCTGAGAGCGATTTCACCTCCCGCTGGTGACGTTGCAGGGCGTCGTCTAGGAGTCGTATCTGCGGCTCCTCCAGGGAGTAGCTGTGCTGCGCCCACTGTTCCTGCGTCACGGTGCCAAAATCTACGAGGATCCTCTTGCGCAGTATCATCACACAGTAGGTCGTGGGTTTCCAGTTGTAGAAGGCGGCACGCAGGTATTCCTTCTTTTCAGCGCCAGCGAAACTGTCTTGGTAGCGTCGGTCCGCCGTTTCCCGCGGGCAAAGCTTACTCCCAGAACTTTGGAGGAGTGAGGAGCGCCGTTGCCGCTCCGCTCTGTAGGCTTGCAACTGCTCCTCCGCCTTGTCCATGAGGGCCTGATATTCAGCCATGCGGAGCTGCTGCTCGTTAATTTCTCGTAGTACCTCTCGAAGCTCCTGCTGCGAGGCCTTTTTTCTTTTTTCTAGTTGGTGTTGCTTCACAGTGGCTTCACTGCTGTCCAGTTGTGCCAACACCCAGTAGTAGATGGGACCCATTGCCTGGCTACCTTTGACCGCACGGTCGTAGCGAAAACTTTTCCTTCGTACACACTCGCGTAGGATGTAATCGCTGCGTTCCCTCGAAAGTTCTATATCGGGATCGTATTCAAGAATCCGCGTCTTGAAGTGTGGGTCCCGCAGGACACGCTGCATCTGCGGCCAGTCTTTGGCACTGTCCTCCGACAGAAGCAGCATGACGGCGCGGAGAATAGTCAACACCATCTTTGCAGGACTCCGGTACGACTTCAGCTCATGCCAGTGACAGTGCGAGATGTCCCTGACGTCGGTGCGGGCAGCGTGGATAGCGGCACGCGATTGAAAGACGTGGGTGTCGGCCTCGCCTATGGCCTCCATGATACTTTTTCGCCGTTCCCGTAGCTTGTCTGTAAGTTCCGCCGCCTGCCGCATGCTGCGCTTCATCTCGTCTCTCACCTTTTGGTTGCGCGCCACCAGCTCACGCTCCTCCGCCGATTCCATTTCGTCAAGGTGCTCGTGCCCCTCCTCCCCCTCCTGCTGCTTCTCCCAGAGCCTAACCTCGACGTCGTGCAGGTACGGGGCGGACTCCAAGCTGCCCAGGGTCCAGTGAGCGTCGCTCTCGCCCGGGCGCTGCGTCAGGATGGTCACCATGTCCCCAACACGCAGGGCCCCGGGCACCATCCCCGCCGCCACGCCGTGCCTCACAGACATTGTTTGTTCTGTGGCAGAGCGTGGGCGGTGGTCTCCCCTTTACTTTCGCTTCCTTTAACCCGGCTTCCTCCTCCTGAAGGATGCACTGAAGTTGTGCTTTGCTTCCACCACGGAGGGAATCAAAGCACCGGCCGAGCGCACACAAAGCCGTACTCCTCCTGCCAGTGTATGTGCCTCCCACTGCTGCTTCTCTTTTTTTTCCTGCCTTTCCGTCAAAAAAAATACGGAGGCAAAGGATATTTCTCTTGCTGTTGTATACTCCTTTGCTTCCTATGTATTCTTCGTCTCGCTGAACAAGTTTTTTTTCTTTTTCTTTCCTTGTGTAGTTTCGGTTTTCTTTTGTCTTTATGCGTGTGTGTGATTTCTTTTAGCTTCTTTGCTGCCGCTGTTGTGGCTGCTTTGCCGTTGCAGTTTGCCGCACCTCCCCCGTCAGCGAGCAGAAGAGTATCCCCGCTTTGCGTTCCTTTCGCCACCGCTCCCTTTCACGCCGCTTCGCCGGTTGCTTCCTGCCCGCAGCCCGCCGACGGTGGTGACGCAAATAAACACAACAATAGGCCCACGCCACGGGGCTGACACACGCGCGTATATGCAGAAAGGTAGCTGGATGTGGATGGAATATATATATATATATATAGGTGTGTGTGTTTACGTATATACAGGCAGGTACAGGCGGCCGGGTGCACTCTGGCAGTGTATACGCAAACTGCGTCAGTAAATGGCTGTACGCAGAGGGACGGATAGGCGGGTCGCACGTGTACGACGGCAGTCTCCCTCCCGGAGTGTCGCACGACGGTGACGCACGGTCCGGGTGTACACTTGCGGGTGGGAGCGGACGCTACCGCTTCTCTTTCGCTCTCGGCCTGTGTGTGTGTGTGTGTGTGTGTGCGGGCCGGGAGAAGGAGCGAGCGGGCGGGCGAGAGAAACGAGCAACGGCCACGGCGCCTACCAAAGCCAGCCAACTGACGCAAGACTGCGGGGTGGGCGGGGCGGCGGGGGGAGGGAGGCGCGGTGCAGAGACTGCTGCAGAGACCAAGAGGGGGTAATTGGCACAAAGAGAGAGAGTGGAAGTAAAACTATAAAAGGCAAAAACAAAAAAAAGGGGGGTAAAACGGTAAAAGCCTTTGAAAGCCTAAAATTCAAAATACTAGCCGTCGAAGAAGAGACTCACGGGAGAAGGCAGCAGACGCGGAAGGAGAATAAGACGGCGCCCCGCCTTTTCGCCCCGCACGGCAGCACACAGAAAAAAAAAAACACGGCGTCTGTGCGCGAAAAGCAGAAGGCGGCGGCAGGGGAGAAAATGTGCGGCCAGCAAAAGCCAGGCAATCCGACAAAGAAGGAAAAAAACAAACAAAAAAAGCGACACCACGCCCCACCTCCGGCCTTCTCCCACCGGGTTGCCCGATTCCTCCACGTCTGCAGTCGCCCGCCGCGCCGTCGCTTCTCCTCGACCGTGTCACTGCCGCCGCATTCAGCGCATTTTCGTCGTATTTCGCGCTCGCGCTTCCCCTCCTTTTTCTCGCGCTTGCCCTTTTTTTTTGTATGCCCCCTTCCACGCACGCACGCACGCACGCGTGTGTTTTTTTTTACCCCGCCATCCGCATCACCTCACGACGGGCCTCGTCCAGCCTGGCGGCGTCAAGCGTGAAGAAGACGAACGGCTTCAGACGCGTGCTGTACGCCGCGGCGCCGCCGCCGCCGCCGCCCTCCGTCACCGGCGAGAGGGCGTCCTCGCTCCCCGGCCGAAGCGGCGACTGCTGCACCGCGGCAAGTGGGGCGCGGCGGGGGCCGCCAACGTCGCCGCTGTCGAAGACCAACGCGTCGTCCATAAACACGCGAAACTGTCGGACCCACGCCGCACACCCGTCCTCCTGCAGCAGCGGGCGGTTGAGCGTCAGCATGGAGAGGCAGAACGGGGAGTCTGACACGTACACCAACGAGACAGAAGCCTGCAGCAGAGAGGCGTGAATGCCCACCTGCGCGGCGACCGCGGCGGCCTCCGCGTCTTGCTGCACGGCAGCAGGGTGTGCTGTAAAGAGGCACTCCGTGACAAAGCTGTGGGCTGCCGTCTCGCCCGGGCCGTCCCAGGCATTCCCGAAAGTGCCCTCTGCAGGCTTCGCCCCCGCACGGCTATTCACGCGGATTGTCTCCCCGTTCTCGTCCGCAAACGTACAGGCGCGCAGTGGATGAAGCATCCACACCTTCGCGTACTTGTGCAGCTCCACCGCACTCCGCGCGCAGAGCAGGAGAGACACCTTCAATACATAGGCAACCGGGAGAAGTGGGGTGAGGTAGGTCTGGTAATCCAGCAGCCACTCCGGCCGCGGCTTCAACGACATGCGAGCCCGCCGCAGCGCCATCTCTGCCCGTATGGTCATGGATGCGCTTAAACTATGCGTGAGTGCGCTATGCATCGTCACGCCCCCCGCAGCCAGCGCGTGCAGCCCCGCTGCCAACGACAAGTCATACACCTGAAATCGTGGAATAGAGAGGAAGGCCGGTGCCTTGCGTAGACTTACGCCCGCCTCCGGTGTCACCTCCACGACGCCGTGCGACTCCAGGGTGGTCTGCATGTACGTGCCGTTTGCAGACCACAGTGTCGCGTACGCCGCGACAAGGGAACCTGCGGACCACCCTGGCGTCGCAGAGGAGACAAACAAGCGTGCCTCCTTCACCCCGCTGAAGGTGTGCTCGCCAAGGGAGTAGTTTGCCACCTCCACAAACCCTAGCGTCGGCAGCGGGGCGTCAAAAACAAAGATGACTTCAATGCATGGCTCATACGGAAGCGTTAGGGCGGTCTCGGCATTCTCGTCAAAGAGGTACACGAGGCTGTCCTCCCAGGCGCCCACCTCGTCGTTCGCCTGTGCCTGCGATGGAAAGCGCACGTACCAGTGGGAAATATGCTGACTCACGAGGTCGCCCTGTGCGTCACGAAAGCGCAGTCCACTCAACCCAATCTTCTCCGTGTCTCCCCAGGTACAAAGCAGGAGAAAACAAATCGATGTCACATCTGTGGGGCAGCTAGAATACATGCTCTCAGAGCTTGAGAGCCGGCGGCGCCCAGTTCCACTCACTGGCGCCGTACTTATTGCAAGAGGTCCCGCCGCGTTGCTGGAGGGGAGAGGCTGCTCGCTTACATTGACCGAAAGGGAGGCAGGGACCACCACGCTTCTCTCGCCTCCGATGCGTTGCGACTTATCTTCGCTGGAGGTGCCAAACAGCACGGTCGCCATCGTCGCTCGCTGGTGGGCGGAAGCGTGTGGAGGCATTTCGGCCGCCCTCGCTCGTTCCTCCCTTCCCCACGGTTTGCCTTGAACAACCACTTCCGTTGGAGGCACCGCCAGCAGTCGGCGCAGCACCTGCGGCTCCTCCGTGAAGAGGATGTTCTCGCAGTTTTCCCGGCCAACGCGGTGCAGGGGCAGCACCGCGCCGCTGTTGGGGGCGATCTCGCCGCGGAAGACGAGTTTGTCGTCGACAGTCATCTCAAGCAAACGCACCCCTTTGGCCGTGTGTGCCCGCCCACGACCGCCGTAGTTGTGCACCCGCACCATCGCGATGACGACGCTCGTGGGAAGGACGAAGCAGATGCGGTGATGGCTGTTGGGGGTAAACGGCATCGCAAAGAGCTTTGTGTCGTCGTGGGTGTTGTGAATCCCGTTCACGAGGTTTGCCACACGGCTTCGGGGGCCCTCGTTGCTAACGGCATCCACCGTCGCCGGGCTATTGGCGTCTGCGGTGAACGGGTACTCCACCATCACGGTGAGGCCACGCTGCGGCGTGGTGTACGACGCTGTGTAGTACCCGTTCACCGCCCGCCTTCGCTCCTGCGCCGCGTTGCCGTCACCCGCCCCTGCTGCCCGGAGGGGCGGACTCGACGACGGTCGCAGGCACTCCGGCGGCGGGATGACGCGCTCGCCAGCTTCGGTGAAGACTTCCAGGCCGTTTATCCCCACCTCGTGGACGGCGCCCCAGGTGGAGAGGAGGTCGACGACGATGAAACGCCCCCGCGGCATCTCCTCCGCGAGGTACGCCTCCAGGCCCCCTGCCTCGCTTTGGGAGCCGCCGCGCTGCAGCGGCGGCGTCTCTGGCAGCGGCGGCGTCTCTGGCAGCGGCAGCGGCAGCGGCAGCGGC
>NW_021704917.1:5579-6630 GCF_003719485.1 Trypanosoma conorhini | reverse complement strand
GAGCTGACGGCGGCAATCAGTAGCTGGGCAATCTCCGCGTCAAGTTGCACCTGGTACTGATCCACCTTTCTCTCCCAGAAGTTCTCGGGAGCCTGAGGATCCGACGAACGTTGTCCCGTGAAAGTGCATTGTTGCCTTCCCGTCATCGGCGTGCTATCAGCGTGCTGGATGTAAATGATCTCCCACTCCATCGCTTCACTCATCACCTCCCAGTTATTGAAGTTGAGTGTCATGTATTCCATAAATGAAGCCATCTTACTGGCGGTGGTGTTGTGAGTATCTTGCCTTGTCACCTGCAGCCCGATAAACGTAATTACCCTCTCGGCGCTGCTCTGGCCACCGGTGGGAGTGTCGCTGGCCTGCCCGGATTCCTTCTTGGCAGCTGCCGCCCGCTGCACCTCGGCCACGTAAAACGCGTCCAGCACGGGGAAAAGGCGTGTGTCAGGGATATACAGAACACCGGGTTCAAGTTCACGCCTCGGTACTGTGGTGTTCCGAGCTCCTACCTTCTTGTACTCGAACAAGCGGGGCCTGCTTGGAAAGCGACCTCGTGCGTGTCCGTCCGCCAACACGCTGGCCCGCCTTCGTATCTCAGGGCGGGGAAGGTACTTCATCTTGCGGGCAACCGCCCTGGCGACGCCGCCGATCAAAAACGCCAAGCAGCCCAAGTGCTCGAGATCGGCAGCGGCATTTATGCTGCACGTCCCCAGTGCGGACAGCAAAGCTGACATCTGAAAGTTCTCCTTTAGCACGAGCCACCGCAAAGTTTTTTCGACCTCAATTGCAACAGGAACATTTCTGGAGCTTTCCGACACCCTCCTCCTTGCCGCCGCCGCCGCCGCTGCCGCCGCCAACACCGCCGCTCTGTTTTTGTTGCCGTCAACCCACAGCACACGCACAAGCTTGATCAGTTTGTGCGTGGTCCCGACATCACGCCACTCAACCTTGGCAAATAAACACTTCGCGAAGTACTTCCAGTCTGCGTCGGTCCTACCGGACAACGCAGCCTGAATTGCATCCCGCGTTCGTTAAAGTAAGACTCATTGAAAAC
>NW_021704917.1:4130-5554 GCF_003719485.1 Trypanosoma conorhini | reverse complement strand
CGTGCTCTCAGCGTGCCGGATGTAAATGAACTCCCACTCCATCGCTTCCTTCAGCACCTCCCAGTTATTGAAGTTGCTCCTCATGTATTCCATAAATAAAGCCATCTTACTGGCGGTGATGTCGTGAGTATCTTGCCTTGTCACCTGCAGCCCGATAAACGTAATTACCCTCTCGGCGCTGCTCTGGCCACCGGTGGGAGTAGCGCGGGCCCGCCCGGATTTCTTCTTGGCAGCTGCTGCCCGCTGCACCTCGGCCACGTAGAACGCATCCAGCACGGGGAAAAGGCGTGTGTCGGGGATATACAGAACACCGGGTTCAAGGCCAACCTTCTGTATTACGGTGTTCCGAGCCCCTTCCGTCGTGTACTCGAGCAAGCGGGGCCTGCTTGGAAAGCGACCTCGTGCGTGCTCGTCCGCCAACACGCTGGCCCGCGGTTCTCCCCCCGCAGTGCGGGGAATGTACTTCATCTTGCGGGCAACCGCCTCGACGACGCCGCCGATCAGAAACGCCAAGCAGCCCAAGCGCTCAAGATCGGCAGCGGCACCAAAACAGCACGTTCCCAGGGCGGACAGCAAAGCCGACATCTGAAATCTCTCCGCTAGCACGAGCCGCCGCAATCCTGCTTCGATCTCAAATGAAGCAGGAACATTTCTGGAGCTTTCCCCCTCCACCCTCCACTGCTCCCTCCCCGCCACCCCCAACACACGCACAAGCTTGAGCAGTCTGTGCGTTGTCCGGTCCTCCCGCCACTCAACCCTGCCGAACAAAATCCTCGCGAAATCCTCCCATTCCGCCTCAGTCCTAAGGAGCAGCACAGCTTCAATTGCATTCCACTGTTTTAAGTAAGAGGTGTCGTCGAAAACATATCGAGGGAATGGTCCAACCTCATACATGCGTCGCTTCACCTTATTATCCCACTCCTCAAGGGCCTTTCTTCTTCTTTCGCTTCCGTGCGAGTCGCGGAGCGAGTCGCGTACCTGCCACGCATAAAACGCCTTCAGCTCTCGTGGAGTGTAGCAGTTGACATAAATGTAAAATGCACCCCGTTGTTTCTCCCACTCCTCATAGTTGCTTTTATCAGGCGAGCTCAACACAACTCCGCCCCAATGTTCATTGGGCAGCCTATGTGGGGGAGGAAGTCCCTTAGTCACATCAAAAATAAAGTAGCCCGCAATTTGCTTTTCAGCCAATGCCTCGATGACCAACGCACCCTGATCAGTGTTTGTGTATTTCACCACGGTCCTTGCATTGTTCCCCGTCTTGCGAAAAAGGTACATTGACTCATTCACAAAGTAGGCCACCAAAGGGACCTTGGCGGCGTCGTAGTGCAGGAGCTGGTGCAGCACGAAGGACCCTACCGCCAGCGACTTGCCGATGCCGGGCGTTCCAACCACAACGTACGACCGCCTCAAGGAAGTGCTGC
>NW_021704917.1:0-4105 GCF_003719485.1 Trypanosoma conorhini | reverse complement strand
GGAGGAGGAAGTCCCTTAGTCACATCAAAAATGTAGTAACCCGCAACTTGCTTTTTATCCAACGCCTGGATAGCCCACAGACCGTGAAGAGGGGTTGTATATTCCACCACGGTCCTTGCATTGTTCCCCGTCTTGTGAAAAAGGTACATTGATCCCTTCACAAAGTAGGCCACCACCGCGATCTTTGCCGCGTCGTAGTGCAGGAGCTGGTGCAGCACGAAGGACCCCACCGCCAGCGACTTGCCGATGCCGGGCGTTCCAACCACAACGTACGGCCGCCTCAAGAACGTGCTGCCAGCAGCGGTGGGCCAGCCGTCGATATCCTGCTTGAGGACGTTCCACACACGCAGCACCTCCTTGCGCACAAATACGTCCTTGAAAGCCTCCCCAAAGTCTCCGTACGGCCACCCTTTCTCGGACCTGAGCACCAGAAACTCCAGCCGCACACCACTGGCCTCTTCCTCAATCTCTTCCTGCTCAATCTTCGCGATCGCGTCGATATCCCCAGGACGAGGTAGGACGTTCACCTCACCCGCACTCCACATTTTCTCCGGCTCGCTGGAGTTGGCCTCCACCACCCTCATCCCCAGCGGCTCCCCAGCGTGGCCCGACTCCACGTAGCCCCACTTCGCGTCGTACACCGACCGGTATATCCTCTCTTCCCAAGGCAGTTTCTCCAACTCTTCCCGCCTCTGCCTCGCTTCCTCTTCCACCGCCACTGCAAGGGCTGCATCGAGCTTTGCCCGTCCAACAGGAGAAACAATATTCTTCTGCGCAAATTCCCTCCAGCGCTGAAGAGTGTCCACCTCGTGCTCCACAAGCCTGTGTGTATCTTCAATTGCTTCCTTTATGGCCGTGTAGGACGGCGACGCCAGTGTTAGGCGCAGATCATCCTCATTTGCGATAAATGTCTCGGGTTGCGCAACAAAACTCTCAAGAGGGACATTCTCGTTGGCCTCCACGACTCCCCTGCCGCCCAATGTATTACGGAGGAAATCGTTCAATTTAATGTCACGAATTGGCCCTTCTCCCCCAAGCAGTACTCCCTCCACCGTACTGGTGAGGGTCCACGTTGGCCTCTGCTGTGCCTCTCCCACCCTTCTGCGCTGTGCTGCAGGCTGTTGATCGAAACCGCCGCTGTCGGGTTCCGACCTCGCATGCCGCTGCCCCTGCGGTACTGCATTCGCGGAGCTCTCCGCAGCAACGTGAAGTTGTTCCTCGCGCCCCCCGGACATTTTCTCCTTTGCTTTTTCCTTCGTTAGTTGATGTTGGCCTGGGCCGCAGCCGAACGCCAACCACCAGCCAAAAGGAGAGTGAGAATGCGAAAAGGAGAAAAAAAAATAGCCACAGACACACACGGCCCCACGCAGCCACATTCAGCAAGAGAGAGAGAGAGAGAGGTCCACCGCAGCCCACGCACACGGTGCGGGGCACACACACACACACACTCATTGCACGGGGACGGCGCCACTCCGCCCACTGCCCTCCTGCCGGCGCAGCAAAATGAAAACCCCCACCACCGCACCGTGCGTCCCCGCCACGCGCCCACGACGCTCGCCCCTCCCAGAAGAGGGGTGCGCAAGTGAGAGGGCGTGGGGTAACAGAGAGACGGCAGCGATAATGCTCCTTCGCTTCTCGCACTGCACTCGCCATTCGCGCATCTCTCTGTGTGCATCCAGGCGCGGGCATCGCCCACCCACTGTGGAAATGTCACCGCCTCGTTGCGGCGGCATTTTTTGCCGCCAGGCGCTCATGCGAGAAGGGGCAGAGCACACCAGGCGGCTGCCCACCCGCAAGGAAACAAAAAGCCAGGCACGGCGCAATTTTCCTCTCTTCCCTCTCGCTGTGCCTGTTCCCTCCATGCCCACGGAAGGAGGCAGCAGCCTCCACCACACGCGGCGCCGTCAGCAGCGACTACGAAAGCGGCATCCACGTGGGCCACGAAAGTTAGATATCACGACGGCGTGGTTGTGCGTGCCTACAGCTACGCAACGAAAAGAGGGAAAAGAACAAAACATGCGAAGAGGAAAAAAACAACACACAGCAGCGATGCAGTAGAAAAAAGAGAAAAGAGCAAGACCGGGCGAGACGCAAGATTGTATCAGAGCACAAGTTGTTGAAAACCAGAGTAAGTGTGGGCAAAAAGAATTTTTTTCTTTCTTTCTTCTTTTGCTTCTTAATGGCTCCAAATGATTCCATGTTTCTGTTCCGTGGATGGAGTAGTGACCTACAATGGGGAGTACACACGTTGGGCCAGTTCCTATCAAAAAAAAAGCCATGAAAGCGTGCATGTACCTCCCACTTAGCGACCCCTTAAACCAACCAGTTCATACAAGAAAACATTGATAATGTAGCAACAACAAAAAATCCATTGATTTACAAGCAAGCAAGAATGCTGCACAGACGCTGATCGCGTAAGCGCCACCACAAGAAGCGGTGGCTGTTAGGCAGTCACTTTGGCTGCGGGCGCGACAACCACCGGCGGTTGAGAACGTCTTTCAGCGAGCAGACGTCAGGGAAGCGCACCGCATTTTCTCGCCTATTCACATCATACACTGCCACAGAGGCGTTCTGCAGCAAGGCTCTCGTTTCCTGAGCAAAGGTGGGATAGCACCGCAGCGGATGAAACCATTGCGTGTAAAGAAGCAGCTTACGCAATCGGTTACGCCACACTCTAACAGTTCCGGGAAAATGAAGAATCGCGGAAGGCCGAAAGCGACCGTAGCGTGCCGTGAGAAAGAAGGAGTTGTTGTAGTCAAGGCTCAGAAGGCCGTAGCGTATGCGAAGGGCGGGATCCACAACAGGGTCCTGAGTTACGCTCCACACATACAACAGCGCCCAGATGGTCTGGTCGCACCACCACTTATCACTCTTCGCCAAAAGGCTCGCGTAGGCCTTGGACGCCTCACGAATCGCCCACACACGCCCCGCCATTCCGCCAGCACTGAGGTAGCGAAACCCCGAAGGCGGCGATTGCACCATGCGCTGATCTGCAGAAGAGCCCGCGACCTTCCATAGGCGTTCGTAAAACCAGCAGCACCGCTCGTAGTCACCTTCGGGTCCATACTGGACCACGAGGTCTACCTGCGGTGCGAAACAGGGCGGCTCCGCCGAGAAGAGCATGGGGGCACTTGCCTCACCTCGATGCACCGCCGTGGCGTCGAAGGCGTCTGCGCTGGGCGCCGTCGCTGTCACGAAGCCCTCCACCGCCCACTTTGCCGCAAGAGGTCCGGTAAAAAAAGTGTCAGCGCCATCGAACATCACCACCACGTCCTCGTCCCGCAGGCCCGCCTCCTCTATGTAGCTCAGCAGCCAAGATATACGGACTGTGTGGCTGTAATTTCCCCCAAAACCAATCGATACGACCGACACGCGGGAGAGAATGGCGCTCAGCATCATCCTGCACCAGCCTGGGGAGTAGCCTGTCTGAGCAACAACAAATACAACCCTTGGGGCCGCCGTTGGGGAGCGCACCCACGCACCGCCCTGCGTCGGGCTGAAAAGGAACTGCTGCACAGGTGTGCCGGTGTTCGCTGGAACAAGGGCCAGCAGCACCAACGACACAGCAACAAGGGCGCAGAGCAGCACCTGACGGTAGTGCTTGCAATATACATGGGGCAGTGCGGCAAGAGGTGCGCAGAAGCGCATTGTGGCCATGCGCTGTGGCGCGGGAAGGGGCGGCTAGGTCCCCTACAATAGAATCGAGCGCAGCAGGGGAGAGGGAAGGGAGATACGCACAGCAATTAGAGGAGTGGCGGCAGCAGCATGCAGCAGCCACGTCCGCTCCCGCACGCAAAGAGACACCAGCGTGGAGGGGCAAGGCGGCACAAGCCAGTTGCAGCTATTTACAGCAGGCCACGCCGCACACGAACAGCCACACCGTGCAGGGCGCAGCGCAGCCAAAAAAAAAACATCGGTAAGTGTAAAACATTGATGCAACTTCTCGGAGGTAACCCCATCACGAGGCCTCTCTCCACTCCTGTCCCAAACCTCAGAAGGGACCACAACGAATTATCCCCCACCTCCGCAGCACGAGTGTAAGCAAGAAAAGAAAGCAAAAATTATTTGCCACACACATTAAAAGAAAAAAGGGGGAGACTCCACT
>NW_021704918.1:0-6610 GCF_003719485.1 Trypanosoma conorhini | reverse complement strand
CGGTGCTTTCCTTCCCGCCCAAGCGGCTGCAGGGATACCACAAAGCAAAAATTCCAGCAGCGTCCCGTCCCTCAGAGGAAATGTTTCCCATCCCTTCACCACCTACAGTGGAATAAGCAAGGGAACGTTACGCAGCCCCGAGGGACGCACCATTGGCATCTGCAGCCCCCCATCACAGAGTGCCTCTCCCTTCTTTGCGCTCTGCGATATAGTGGCACTGCGCATCAGCACTGCTGGCCCCACATGTTCCGCGCGATACGGAGGGTGAAGAGCAGCTAACAAAGTAACACTGCGTGCCGCGGAACTGTTTCCAGGTGGTTGTAGTTTAAATGGAAGCTCTTCTGCGGCAGCGTCAGTCGCCCCTTTGCTGCGCTTCCAAAGGACGAAGCGGCGAGCCGGACGAAGTGCTTTGCAGGAAAGATAAATCCTCCCGTCGCCGTTTTTCTCCTCGCGAAGCACAGGGGGTGGCGAAAGAGCTTGGGACACCTTGTCCAGCTCAATGGCTTGCTGCTGCTGCTGCTGCAGCGGCGGCGGCGACTGCTGCTGGTTTTTGTCTATGTGAAGTAAAAGGAAGGTTGTGGCACGCCTGACCAACGGCGTCCCAGTAACACCTTCATCCGCCCAGCGCACGCGTTTAACAGGACGACGTGTCTCTAGGGGCGGCAAAGGACGTGCTTCACTGCCTGCATCGTCGCTGCCATCGCACGGCGCCCTTTTCTCAGGCGGAGGTGCGGCCGACAGGAGCGATGATTCCTGCAACAAGTCTGTGGAGGCGTCATTGCGGTCCTCGCCACTCTGCAGCTCTGCAGGGGCGGAGGATTCCTCAGGGAAGAAGTCACCCTCCACGAAGTGTGCAGTGTGCACCTCTTCACTGTCCGTCAGCTCCGCGAGGCTGGTCGGCACCAGATCTTGGAACCCGTTTTCCTCCGAGGCGACAGCCTCATCTTGAGAGAACTGGGAGACACCTGCATCCGCATCGGAGCCAATTGCGAGCAGCCGTCCCTGCTCATCTGTCATGTGCCTCCCAACTCGCACGGCGTGTCCGCGCTGTTGCTGCTGCCACTACCACTGCCACTGCCACTGCCGACTTTTCTCGCCCTCCTTGCACAACTTGATCATACTACCGGAATCCATACACACAAGACGAAAAATGAGGAAGCGGAAGTGGAAGAAAAAAACAACAAGAACGACAAGTTACAGCACGCACACACTCCTCACCCACGCACACTCGCACCACTCTCTGAAGGCACGCAGAAGAGCCAAGCGCAGCCAGCAACAGCCGCAGAGGCCCCCGTTCAGCGTTCATCGTCTCCTCCCACAAGAAACAAAGCGGTATTCAAGGCAACAAAACCACTTTTGCGGGGTATACGGCAAGACACGCATTGGCTCGTTGCAAGAGACGAAGCATTCGCCTCCCACTTGCCTGAAAGGCGGCGTGGCCAACCACACGGCGAATGACACGCGAAACGTGTGCCATCAGAAAGTTCACCCACAACTCTTTTCGGTCCACCTCCCCTTTCTCCACACATGGACTCCAGTCAGCGCCCGTCACGTCACCTGTGTGGCGCTGAGTTAGTTGTTTTTCAATGCTCCACAAACGCCAGAGTAAGGGTTTGTAGAACATGCAGAGTGTCTGTCTCTCCCCAAGCTTCGCCAGTGGATTGTTCACCAGCGCTGCAGCTGGTTCTTTAAATGCCATGCCGTGATCCAAGTGAAGGATGGTTGGAAACGCTCTGGCCCCCTTGTTATTACCACCTCCACTGCAACCTAAGTTAACATCGTCTTGTCCCCCACATTGGCAGCCCCCAATCACAGCAAAGGAGTTCTTGTTGGGGAAACGATCATTGTTACCAAGGATGTAGTCAAACATGGCCTGCTCTGACAGCGCAACAAGCGGAGCATACGTGACGACTGTCCCGTTATAGAGCGGGTTGAACCATCTGTGCCACCCAGGCATTTTTTTCTTGTTGTATGGCACTCGTAGGGAACTGCTGAGGAGCGCAGTAAAATGCTGAAGTTCAAGTTGAAAAATACACCACGCATCCAAACCTCCGCGGCGCGTGTACACCTCACCTCGGTTAGCTCCGCCTTTGCCTTCTGCATGCCGCTTGAGAAAAAGAAATACGTCATGCTGCACCCAAGCGTCATACGGCACGCCCCCAGACTCTCGAAGGAGGAAATGGTCCACGCGTAGGCGACGCTGTGCTCGACGCGCCACGGCCTCCTGCAGCACTGCCAGCGGAATCGGAAAAAGAAATCTTGGCGGCACCCGTCCTATGCCGAGTTTGCGGTCCACCGCGAAGGCGGCTACTTCTGCAAAGGGGTCGGTGGAGAACTGCCGTTGTGGGGCCTTCAAAAAGAAGGTCGTACGCGCAAGACAGCTTGGGGGCGTCTTCCCTTCGAGCAAAAAGCATAACGTTGCACAAAACTTGATGGTGCGCTGATCAAACGAGGGCACAATGACGTCTATTCGCGCCCATACCAAGAGAGTGCGGAGGTTCACATGACCGCCTCCGTTAAAAATGGGTCCATGTCTTTGCCGCGGACCCACGCAAAGTGGCGCTCCGCCCCGTGGGGAAGCGGAATGAAAATATTCCACCCAAAGCACGGCCCCCCAACATTCGAATCCACTGGTTTGGGCGAGACCGCAAACGCCGCCTTCAGGAGCAGCTGCGCCAGATGAACACAGGCCGCATCATCCTCGGTGCTGAATGGAGGGGCGGTGCCAGGGTCAGAGGCCTACGGCACGACACTGTCCCTTTGCTGTTGCTGGTGATGCGCAGAGGGGCTGAGAGTAACGGTGTCGCGAATAACATCTTCGTACGACCACCAGGAGGACGCGTTAAGCGTTGGGTTTGTTCTCAAGAGAGTTGCCACATGGCGACGTCGCCGTTCCTCGGCAAGTGTGTAATTCGCTCCTCCCGCCTTGACCCATTTCGCACGACAGCGCGGAAGAATGTCGCGCGCAATCAACAGACGCACTGCCGCATCGGGTCTCATTTCCTGCGGCATCTCCACTATGGACGGCGACACCTGTTCTTCTTCCGCCCCGTACTCGGCAGTTTTCTCTCCCAGAGACGTTGCGTACGCAGACGAGGAATGCGGCGGCGGTGCGAGTTCCGACAGCAATTAGACGGTGTTGAAGAGGAACAGCAGGAGACCCACTGCAACACAACTCACGACGACCTCATGCCTCCGCATCTTCCGCTGCTGACGAGGACGCATCCTCCCACCCCAGATGGCGAGGGAGGTGCGGGGACGGGGAGGAGGTGGGGTCAGCCACCGCCTCTACCGGGAACGCAAGCAAGCAAGCAAGCAAGCAAAAAAAAAAAAGAGTAATAACGAAAAATGCACCAAAGCGACAATTCAGTTGCATCCCCACTTTCAATTCCCTTTCTTGGAGGAGTTGTAATAACTCTTCTCGGGTGTGCAGCATGGCATATGTATCGTTAAGCACATGAAGATGATAGGCCCAACTGTTTCTAAACCCACCGGGGCCGGCATCTTCTCACTCCCAATACTTCTCTAATTGCGCCGTCTTCCCCCATCTCACCGCGTGTTGTTGTTGTTGTGCACGGTCATTCCCTTGCATCGTCTGCCGTTACAGGAGCAGGACTCTCCACCATAACTTCCACTGCCGTCACTTTCTCCTCCTCTTCCGCCTCGACTCTGTAGCCGTGACGTTCCAAGTACCTGTCTATAAGCAGAAAAACAACGCCAATGCAAAGCATGAACAGCGCCATGAGCCGAAACATGCCTCGTGCACCCAAGTGTTGATAGAGTGTTCCACCGACAAGATTGCCCATGACGGGTCCGATGCCGAACGCGGTGGCACTGAGGAATCCAATGGAGGAATGGGAGAGTGATTTGGGAAAAGCATGCCGTACAAAGTGCATGCCAGACAACCACATGAGACCAAACGTAAATCCATGTAATGGCTCAAGGAATAACACGAGCCAGGGATTGTACAAAAACGAGTATCCGGTCACCCGCACAGACCATGCAAAGAATGAAACAGAGAGGAGTTGCCGATCCGTGTAGTGCTCGTGGATGTACTTGGAGCATTGAAAAAGCGGGATCTCAACAACAACCGTCATGACGACAGAAAGGCCAAGTAAAATGGTTGGCGCGTTAATAGTGTCAAGAAACACAAACAAAAATGTGCTAATGAGGGTGTAACCCATACCCATACAACAAAGTGCTGAAAGAAAAGTGAACAACCGCCTGTGTGACAAGACGTAGCGTAGCACTTGAAGGTAGTTCTTTTGGGCATATTCCGGTTCATCGTGTGGCACAATAGTAAAGGCAACGTACATCGCAATAGTCATGCCCACAACATACATCAAGGCAAGTCCCCACCAGTCACTCCAGCCAATAAGTACAGAAATGAGTAAGGCGCCAAACGCCCATCCATAGGCCCCGTAGGAGCGCATCGGTCCCCACTCTATTTTTCGATCTGGAGGTAGAATAGACATGGTCCGTTGATCCATGAAGGGTCCCACAGGCGTGCGGAAGACAAAGTGCAGCACCAGAAGAAACCCAAGGAGGACATGGGAAGAAGTGGGTACAACGAAGGAAATGAGCAACGCCGAGCCAACTGCACCACACATGTGAATTTTCATTGAACAGTGATATCGGTCGGCTAAATACGACAATGGGGAAAGTATTACGAGGACGCTAAGCGGCATGAAAGCGACGACGGTTCCAACAGCCATGGGCGCAAAACCCTTGTGCTGAAGCAAAAGACCATAGTACGGCGACACCGAGAACGCAGCATACATGAAGAAGTATCCCACCTTACCTCGGATGCTACTAGCCGCAATGGACGCGTCCAATGCATGCTCCTCTGCAGATGGTGGAGGAGCAGGAGGATCTTGAGGAGGTTCGGCGTTGACAGAGTTCTCAACAATGCCGTCCCTCAAGGTTTCCGCTTCTGGTGATTCAGGGGCGTCTTTCACAACCACAGACGTTCGTGATTTTTCTGGACTCAGCATAGTTGTATCGGTAATATGCCAGACTGCAGACGTATATATATATAACAAGGGGCCTGACAGCGAGGACGCTGTAGTTTCCCGTAGCTGGCTTTCTTCTTTTGACTGACTTGTGCCACTACGTGAACACGCGTTCCAACTCCACTAGAAAAAAAAAAAAACTGATTCACAAGATAAACTGGGTCGCTACCAAAAAAAAAAGGAAAGGAAAATAAGAGGTTGAAACAAACAAAAACAAAAACAAGGTGACTTGGCAGCCCATGGCACCAATGCAGCTGGTGACAGCAATCCCACAGCGCCACATGCAAATACGCAAGGCAATAAATTTATTCTTGCGTGTCTTCTACGCCTATACTCATTCACCTAAAGTGACTCTTCATAAAGTGGCGAAACGCTGCGGAATGCTGGGCGTTGTTTTGCACTGCCTCCCACTTCGCCTTTTTATTCCTTTTCGCCCCGTCTGTTGTGGTTACAAGGTTCTGTTCGCGCCACTCGCGCCTACGAAACAAGACATCATGGTTGTAAGAAGAGACGCCCCCGCTACTACTACCACTAGTCTTCGGAGCATGGTTGCCGGGTCCTGTCGCGTGGGGCGGGGCAGCGGAGGCGGAAGCGGCGGTGCCGCCAATTTTCTCATCCTTCGCCCGCTGCTTTTCCTGGCGCAGCTGCTCAATACGTCGACGTTCCCGCTCCAACTCCGCCATGTCTTCGTCGTCGCTTGACTCTTCGACTTCTTCCTCATCTTCTGGAACAGCACCGACGGGGTGTGCCCTGTCTGCCTCGCCAGTGTTTGTTTCCACAGTTTCACGGCGAGAGCTGTCCACGGTGTTATCGCAAACACCCTCCGTTGCGGGCGGTGGTGGTGGTTTTACGTCCCCGTTTTCTCCCTCCACCGCCGAGGAGGTCGGGGAGGAGGCGGTGGGTGCCGCAGCAGGGGCGCGGCGACGCTTGATGCCCACCTGCGCGGGCAGGCTCTCCTTGTGCACAACTAACCTGCTCATTTCCACACGGCTGACGGTACCCCCTCGCTTCTGCGGGCCTCGCAAATACACAGGCACGCACACAACGAGCGAAAAAGAAAGAACCAGTAAGAAAACAAACACCGGCAATTCCACACAGTGAAAGAATAACAACAAGAGCAAGAAGCGGGAAGGCGTTAGCGAGGAAGAGAAAAGCGCACAAACATCGAACTAAAAGGGAGGTATGATGCAACCAAAACCAAAGGGCAAGTATATACCCCACGTTTCCCCAAAATAAAACAGAGAAACGGAAAAAAAAATCATGTATGCGCCCCCGAAGTGTCTGTCTGCTCAAAAGCATGTACGGTATGCCTTCGGTATCCAGCAGTGAGGCAGTGCAAGACGACCCCTCATCACCCCTCCACTGCATCAAGCGAAGACGGAAAGGTGAAGATGCGGAAAGCGCCTTTCACCCGTTTCCTCTCGCGTGGGGCGGAGAAGGACCGGTTGGTGAGGTGGGCCTTCACTTCCTCCTCTCCCGCCCCACCCCCTCATCTGCGACTAACCATAAAAGGGCAAAGTTGAGAAAAAGGCCTAGATGGGATTGGGTTATTTTTGCCAGACACTTGTCGGGTCACAGCATTCCTCTCAGGCACTTTT
>NW_021704890.1:4372-7036 GCF_003719485.1 Trypanosoma conorhini | reverse complement strand
TAGTTTGAAACATATGCCTCCTCATTTACTCACCGGACTGCTGCACGGCCCTGGCGGTGGTGTGTTGTGACGCACACCCGCCGCGGCAGACCGCAGCCCAACCAAACATCCTCCCCCGCGTGGAATTCACACACATAAAAAATACTGCACCCAACAGCGGGGCGTTTCCGGTCGCCGCCCCCGTGCAGCGCACCGTCCTTTACATCCACCCGCTCCGCCTGCAGCCTCCTGCGGCGCCCGTCTCTGAGCCCCGCCCCCTCCCCCTCACGCATCACCCCGCGGCACACGTTTTCGGGTTCTCTAGGCAGCACCGGGGGCCCCCGACAGCAGCGAGAGCGCCCCCCCGTCGCCCAGCACCTCACACAGCCGGTCCACCATCTGCTGATCGGCGTAGTCGCTTATAGTTGACAACTTCACGATCTCGTGCCCGTATTTGCCGCATTCCCGCTCAACTTTCACAAATTTCTTGAACGGGTTCTCCTCGCACCAAAATATCTCGGCCTCCCGCGCGAAGTAGTCTTTGGCAACCGAGGCGTCAATCGCCTGCAGGGCGCTCTCGACTGCCTCAGTGCGCCCGTTGAACGCGGCCTCACTGAGGACGTACCGCGGAAACGGCCCGACGCGCTCCATGCGCTGTTCGACCGTCTCCCAGTAGTCCGCCTGCGCCTGCGCGGGCTGGTGGCGCGTCTCCCAGGAGCACATCGCCGTCACGTCCTTCTCGTCATGACAGTTCACGACGGCGGTTCGCCTCCCACACCCATTCTCCGAAGTTATTGCCGTTCGGGGACGCCACTACAATCATGCCCCATGCGTAGGGCTGCAATTCTGACAACGGCGGTCCTCCCTCCTCCGCCACATCGTAGATAACAAACTCTCTCTCTTCAGGATGAAAATCCAACTGATTCACGGTTTCTTCGATCTTCTCCGCACCCCCGCATTTTGTCACCGTCTTCTCTTTCTTGTCAAACACGTACGCCAACTCGCTTCCAATGCAATAGACAACATAACGAATTGGGTAGTGTTTGTAGTGCAGCAGTCTGTATAGGATGTAGGCGCCGGCATCCATCCACCGCCCGACCCCGTACGTCCCAAGCAGGAAGTGTGGTTGCACGTCAGGCAGCCCGCCATCGTCACAGTGGAAAAGCTCGTGCAGGTCATTTTCGACGATCTGCCACACCCGCTCCACCTCGGAGTTAACGTAGCAGTCGGTGGTGAATGTTCCCTCCCGCAGCAAGTGCGGCCAGCCCTGCTCGGAGGTGAGAACCCTCAGCGTGGGGCGCGGCGGGCGGAACTGGCCTACCTCGTCACTCTCCAGCCCAAAAAATCTGCCATCGTTGAACTCCCACGACTTTTTTGGTGCTTGTCCCTCCTTCACCTCCATTCGCACCGCCGCCTCTTCCCCCACGCCCTCGGGAACCTCCAAGACTTGGCTCCATTTCGCGTTGAACACCGAGTCGTAGAAACCCTCCGGCAGCGGCCGGCTGGCAAGTTCCTCCTCCAGCCTTGCCCTTTCGTTTTCTTCCCGCCCTGCCGCTTCTGTCTTCACCACCTCAAGGGCTGCGCTGAGTTTCTCTGACGCCGTACTAGAGACGCTATACAACCACGAGAAAACACCCCTCAGGTCTCGGAGCGTGACCGCCCCGTTCTCCACAAGCCCGCGCAAATCTTCACGAAGAGCGTACGGCTGGTACGCTGGTAACTCGATAATGCCCTCGAGGAGCACCGTGTCGAGGACGTACTCGTCTGGTCTCCGCGCAAACATCCCCATCGGAACATTGTCGTCGTCGTCCACGGCGCACTTGGGGCCAACGTACTCCCGAAGGAAGTCGTTCAGCAGCATCTCTCTGGCTGGGGCTTCTCCCTCCATCAGTACCTCCTCCACGCGACTCTCAAGGGTCCACTTTGGCCGCGGCGGCGGTGTTTCTTCCGCCCTTCGGCGCTGCGTCAGGGGTTGCTGCTCCGAGTAGCCATAAGGCCCCGCCCTCGTCCGCCGCCGTACCCGCTGCACATTAGTGGTGGGATTCTCCGCAGCAGCAGCAGCGTGAGACCCCTCCTCCCGCCCCCCAGACATTTCTCCCCTTATTTTTTTATACTTCCTTAGTTGTTGTCGTCTTGCGCTGCAGCCGAACACCAACCACCAGCCAAAAGAATAAGAGGAGGACAGGAAAAAAAAGGCGCACAGACACACGACCCCCACGCAGCCACATTCAGCAAAAAAAGAGAGACAGAAAGAAAGTGAGAGGGCCACCGCAGCCCACACGATGCGGGGCACACACACACACGCACGCGGCCACTCACCGCACACACCGCCTGGGCGCAGGGCAGCCGCACTGCACAAGGGCGGCCCCACCACACGCCCACCGCCCACCTGTCGGCGCAGCCAAATGAACCCCACCACCGCACCGCATCGTGCAATCCCGCCAAGCGCCCACGACGACGTTGGCTCCTCCCCGAAGAAAGGGGGGGGGGGCATGTGAGTGCACAGTGCAGGGCACAATACAACTGCGATGGTGCTCCTGCCACACACTGCACCCGCCATTCGCGTCCCCACACACATCTCCGTCTCTCTCTGTGTGCGTGTGTGCGGCTACGCGCAGGTACTGCCCACTCGCGGTGAAAAAAAAGCCAACCGCCTCGTTGCGGCGGCATTTTGTGCCGCAATGC
>NW_021704890.1:1316-4347 GCF_003719485.1 Trypanosoma conorhini | reverse complement strand
GGGGGGGGCATGTGTGTGCACAGTGCAGGGCACAATACAACTGCGATGGTGCTCCTGCCACACACTGCACCCGCCATTCGCGTCCCCACACACATCTCCGTCTCTCTCTGTGTGCGTGTGTGCGGCTACGCGCAGGTATCGCCCACTCACTGTGGGAAATGACACCGCCTTGTTGCGGCGGCATGTTGTGCCGCAATGCACTCAGGCGAGAAGGGGCAGAGCACACCAGGCGGCTGCCCACCCGCGAACAGGAGGAGGAGGAGCGCCGCCGCATTGCCCGCCACGACGCAAACACACAGGGCGCCCAGCACGTGAACTCCGCGAGGGGACGTTTTCCCACGCGAATTCGACCGCACGGGGCGCAGCCGGCGAGGGCGGCAGCAGATGAGAGACGTGTCCGCTTTGTTCAGTCGTCGTGGCTTACGCCGCTGCACTTCCGTGCGCCGTTCAGTCGCCGGCACAATTGCCCCGCCGCAAGAAACGAGGGGAGAGTGGCGGCACATTTCCCGCGGGAAGGGCAGCGGCTTCCGCAACTTTTCGGCCACCGCGTCGCTCAGTGAGCCCCACCCAGACACAAGCTTCTTTTTTCTTCTTCTATTTCTAGGCCGCACGCCATTCACGCATCGCCGTCTGCCTTCTGCCTCTCCCCACGCCCGCCTGTCCCGCTTGTCGTGTCGCTGCCGTGCCGCGGGCTGCGCGGCTCCCTGTGTGCCTCGCTCACCACCGGGCGCCCACCACAGCGGGCCCCGAAGACGGTCGTGGTGCCTCACGCCCCCGTGCGGGCCCCCCAAGAGCCTCGCTACCGCCTACACTACGAACCGAGATTGAGCGGAAAAGAAGAAAGACAAAAAAGAAACAATTTTCTTCGGCCAGAGGCAGCAGGAAAAACTATTATCTCTGCGATGCACGCCACCCAATTGCCGCATCAGAGCGACTCACGCCCATAAAAACCCCCGAAGGAAGGGCAGAAAGCATGAGTCTTAAAGTAATCTAACGTCACTCAGTTGAGTGGGCGCCAGCTCGACAGGCCCATGTGTTGTTGCTGCGGTTATCCTCGTTCCATTGTCCACAAGCAGCGGGTAGCACCTCTGGCGTTCACAGCAATCCGCAGAATGAAAAGGAGGAACAACAATAAAATAATCAGTAAGTAAATGCGAATTCCCTTCGTTTTTTTTTACTTTATCTATGGAGCTCTTTTTTGTTTGTTTGTTTGTTTGGTTTGAAAACCGTCACGCCGCCCCTCTTTTCACAAGTCGCCGCCATCAGCAGCGGCAGCAGCGGCCACTGTGGCATACGACGCTGACGCTGCAACGGGGGACACCGCCGCAGGGCGCCGGTGACGGCAACGACTGGCGTAGCCGAAGTTACGGCCGCGACGCCGGGTTCATTTGCGCACGAGGTGGTCGAGGGCCCGTTTCCTCCCGTGGACGTCGGCCAGCCGCGCATTCAGCAACAGCGCCGGCGCGTCGCGGGCCGGAGGACAAGAAGGGCCCGTCTTGGCGGCCCCAACCTTTCGCTCCGCGGCGCCTGGGCTGCGCGTGCCGCCGCTGGAAGCAGCCAGCCGGTCCAACAGGTCAAACAATTCGATGCAGAGATTTATTTTCGCGGCGGCGTACTTCTTCTCCCGAAACTGCGTCGACTTAATGCTGTTCCTGCGGCCACCTTCCAGGGACAAGAGTCGCAGCACCGCAGCCGCCAGGGCCCCGTCCTCGCCCTCTACGCAGAGCCAGGGGTGCTTGCGCATCAGCGCCGCGGTTTCACGGGGGAAGGAGGTGAGGATGGCACGCATGAATTCAGCGTAGCAGTGCGGGGCGCCCGCGTAGACGTCCTCCTCCGTCACCGCGTCCCACGCATCGAAGCCGCTCGCGGTCAGTCTCTGGTGCAACAGAGGGAACGCCGCCCGCTCCATCGCCACGGAACAAACTAAGGCAGAACGCCGGTTACGCTGTGCGCCAGAACGAAAAGGGGAAAAGGGCGAGAGCGAGTGAAGAAAAGGGGGAGAGGGAAAGCGAAGGACACAAGGCAAGAGTGCGGCAGCGGACGGCATCGCCCACACGTCAGGTCCTCCCACCGTTCACGCAGCTACGGGGAGGGAGTGACGCCGCACAGATGGACGCCCCCGCCTCCCCTCCACCCCGCCGCGGCCGCCGGAACATCCCGCAGACGCCAGGACCCCGCGTCTTGGGCAGAACTGCGGCGGCCGCGCAAGAGAGCCACACACACACCGCCGGACCCGCCCGCGCAAAGGCACCGAGGCGCCTCCTTCGCCGCGGCGCAGGGAGCGGGGGCGCAGCGCCTCCTCCCCCCGCCGAGGGACCCCCGCAACCGCCCGGCGGGCGCGAGACGAAATCGAGGGGCACCGTCGACGGCAGCCGTCGGCGGCCGCACCGCACCCCGCAGCTGAAGGCGGCTGTTGAGCCACACCGGCACGCATGCGCGCACACAAGTCTAAGTGCGGAGGACAACGACGCGCATGCGCCGAACCCCTTTTCCCCCTTTTCTTTCACCCCGCCGGGGAATGCGGCGGGGCGGGAAACAAAAAAAAAGGAGCAAACCACAACACACGCCGCCCGTTTACTTCACGCACGCGTGCGACGGCGCCGCGGCCGTCCCCGGATGCAGGAGGAGGAGGAGGGAGAAAACACCGCAAAGGCAACAAATGGGTCCGGGCCGCCACACACACACACACACACCCGGGGGCCTGGCGCGGAATGACACGCACAAGACGGAAGAAGCAGAAGGGCGTGAGCGAAGATACCGCAAAAGGAAAAAAAAACGGCACCCAACACAAAGCAGACGGAAACGCGTCATGTGTACATCGACGCCAGGTAAAACGTGGGCCCGTAGTCCACAAGTGCGGGCGGGTAGCTCGCGTGCTCCCTGCTCCCAGCGACAAGGCCCCGCGTGGCGGGCACCAAAGTCGCATCCGGGTGGCACTGAAAAAAAAAAGAAAAAAACAGAAAAAAAAGCCGTCAAATCCCTTTCAACCACCAACCGCGTCTTCTTTGAAACAACCAAAAACCAAAATAAA
>NW_021704890.1:0-971 GCF_003719485.1 Trypanosoma conorhini | reverse complement strand
GTTTGCGCCCTCCACCACGGCGAGAACGCCGTTCCGGATCAGGTTCTTTGCGTCCTCAAGCTCCAGCTCGTTCTGCGTCGCGCACGGCAGCGCAATATCCGCCTTCAGGTGCCACGGCCGCTTCCCCGCGTGGTACTCTGCGCCCACCTGTTTCGCGTACTCCTCCACGGTGCCGTGCCTCGCGCCCTTGATGTCCATCAGGGTCCTCAGCTTCTCCGGAGTGAAGCCCGCCGCGTCGTGCGCGCAGCCGCGCGAGTCCGAGACGCTGATCACCTTCGCCCCCAGCTGGAGGCACTTCGCGATGGCGTACTGCGCCACATTGCCGGCCCCCGACACGAGCACCGTCTTCCCCTGCAGCTCCTGCTGGTGCCGCTTCAGGACGGCCTCCAGGAAGTAGACAACGCCGTAGCCCGTGGCCTCGGGGCGCATCAGGCTCCCTTGGAACGCAATGCCCTTCCCCGTGAAGGTGCAGGCCTTGCAGTTCGTCAGCTTCTGCGTCATGCCCGCCATGTAGCCCACCTCGCGGCCGCCGACGCCGATGTCGCCGGCGGGAACGTCCGTGTCGGCGCCAATGTGGCGGAACAGCTCCGTCGCCAGGGCCTGGCAAAACCGCATCACCTCACGCTCGCTCTTCCCCTTGGGGTCGAAGTCCGAGCCGCCCTTGCCGCCGCCCATGGGGAGCGTCGTCAGGGCGTTTTTGAAGGTCTGCTCGAAGCCCAGGAACTTGAGAATCGACAGGTTCACGGAGGGGTGGAACCGCATGCCGCCCTTGTAGGGGCCGATGCAGGAGTTGAACTGCACGCGCCACGCCCGGTTCACCCGCACCTCGCCCTTGTCGTCCACCCACGAGACGCGGAACTGGACGACACGCTCGGGCTCCACCAGGCGCTCCAGCAGCGCGTCCTCGCAGTACTCCGGATGCCGCTCCAGGAAGGGCCAGAGCGACGTCATGACCTCGCGGACCGCCTGCA
>NW_021704914.1:4262-6709 GCF_003719485.1 Trypanosoma conorhini | reverse complement strand
CCCGCTCTCTCGCGCGGCGCTTTGCGCCTCGCGTGCCGCGTGCGTCTTGCGGCCTCGGGCGTCGGGCGTGTGGGGCTTCATCGGGGCCCGCCGCGGCGTGGCGCGAGCCGGCCGGCGCGGATGGGGCGGGTGAAGTGCGCCGCGCGGAACATCTAACGGCGGGAAGTTAAAAATAACTTTGGTCGAAGGCCGAAAAAGCACAAAACGCGCGCTGGCGGCGCTGAGATCGTGTTGCGGTTTCTTCTGCCACTTCCCGCCGCTGTCGTTGGGGTTCTGCCTTTCTTTTTTTCTTACGGTTTCTACCTCTGGCTACAGTACGCATGAAGTTTCTGGCATGGGGTATGCAAATGCCTTCGACACCGCAGCTCGATAAGTAGTTGGATTGCATTTTGAGCAGGAGCACATGCTCAACATGGGCCGGAGCTTCTACCAGCATATCTTCACATGAGAACTCTTTTTTGTTTTGTTTTTAATTACAGAACTGTGAAATAAACCGAGACCAATTTTAGCCTGCAGCCTCTTGCTAAGCTGCAGCCAACGAGAATGAAAGGAAGACACAAAGAGGCCTGTCTCAACAACATATTTCCGTCTTTCCTGCCTTTCTCTTCTTTAATTTCTTTATGGGCAAAAAAGACCTTTTTTTTCTGAAGAAAAACAGCAACGTGCATAACACAGAAAACAAATACAAGTTAATTTCCAGATTGAAATAACAAGCAAGAAATGGGACTAAAGCATCAAAACGGGAAAATGACACTAATTTTGGGTCAAATGCTTCTTCCTTTTCTTATTCTGGCATATTCCCTCAGTGAGCCCGCCAGCGCTTTGGCACCCGAATCGAGCCGAGTTGAGCTTTTTAAGCGCAGAAGTTCCACGGTGCCATTTGAAGAAAATAATGGCACGGTCAGAGAGCGGGTGGTCCACTCGTTTCGCATTCCCGCCCTTGTTGACGTGGATGGGGTGATGGTTGCCGTCGCGGATGCCCGCTACACCACATCCAACGACAATTCCTTCATTGAGACGGTGGTCAAGTACAGCGTGGACGATGGGGAGACGTGGGAGACACAAATTGCGATCAAGAACAGCCGCGTATCTTCCGTTTCCCGTGTGGTGGACCCCACAGTGATCGTGAAGGGGAACAAGCTTTACGTCCTGGTGGGAAGCTTCAACAAGTCAAGAGGCTACTGGACGTCACACGCTGATGGAAGTGACTGGGAGCCTCTGCTCTCCGTTGGTGAGGTCACGAAGTCTACTGTGGACGGCAAGACAACCGCAAATATCAGTTGGGGGAAGCCTGTGTCACTGAAGTCGTTGTTCCCGGCAGAGTTTGAAGGAACGCCCACAAAAGCGTACCTTGGCGGTACTGGCGTTGCCATTGTGGCGTCTAATGGGAATCTGGTATACCCGGTGCAGGTTACGGACATGAAGAAAAGGATTTCCGCAAGGATCATGTACTCCGAGGACGATGGCAGCACGTGGAAGTTCGCGGAGGGCAGGAGCGAGTTTGGCTGCTCTGAACCCGTGGTCCTTGAGTGGCAAGGGAAACTCATCGTGAACAATCGTGTTGACGGCCGCCACCGCCTGGTATACGAGTCGGATGACATGGGGAAGACGTGGACGGAGGCTCTCGGCACACTCTCCCGTGTGTGGGGCACCTCACCAAAACCGAACCAGCCCGGCAGCCAGAGCAGCTTTACTGCGGTGACGATTGAGGGGAAGCGTGTGATGCTCTTTACCCACCCGCTGAACTTCAAGGGAAAGTGGCTGCGCGACCGACTGCACCTTTGGTTGACTGACAATCAGCGTATTTTCGATGTTGGGCAAGTGTCCATTGGCGATGAGAATTCCGCCTACAGCTCCGTCCTGTACAAGGATGATAAGCTGTATTGTTTACACGAGATCAACACTAACGAGGTGTACAGCCTGGTCTTTGCACGCTTAATTGGGGAACTGCGTCTCATCAAGTCCGTGGTACGGGCCTGGAAGGAGGAGGACACCCACCTCTCCAGCATCTGCACCCCTGCTGATCCTGCCGCTTCGCCGTCAAAGGGTGGTTGCGGGGCCGCTGTCCCCACCGCCGGCCTTGTTGGGTTCCTGTCTCACCTTGCCACTGAAGGCGTCTGGGAGGACGTGTACCTCTGCGTAAACGCAAACGTAACAAATGCGGAGAGGGTTCCCAACGGGTTGAGGTTCAAGGGAGTCGGTGGAGGGGCGCTTTGGCCGGTGAGCCGGCAGGGGCAGAACCGACGGTACCAGTTTGCAAACTACCGGTTCACGCTGGTGGCGACGGTAACAATTGACGAGCTTCCCGAGGATGCGAGTCCTGTGCTGGGCGCGAGCCTGGGCGGTTCCGGCGACACCGAACTCCTGGGGCTGTCGTACGACAAGAATCTTCAGTGGCGGCCAATATACAGGGACGCGCCGGTGTCGCCGACAGGATCGTGGGAATT
>NW_021704914.1:0-4237 GCF_003719485.1 Trypanosoma conorhini | reverse complement strand
CATATATGTATATATATATTCGTTCATGGTTCAACTAATTGACGCTCTCTAAAGGAGTATATGCGTCACCAGCGGATCAAACTATCTCCCTTTATCACTTTTTTTTGTGAAAAAAATAGTTTTGAGGTGCCCCTTCTTGTCAGGGTTTATATGTCAGCAGAAGGTTTGCGCCGTTATACAGGCACAAGCTGTGACTCTCCTCAGAATTGCCCCATTGACGCCACAAGTGACCGCTACAATGATGGCGTATGTGCATATTTCACTGGGGCTTTATATAATTTTTTGTTCTTTTTTTTGTCTTCTGGGTGGTAAATGTGCGGCGTAATGCGGCCTGTTACGGGCGATGCGCTCTCACGCTGCTCTGATTCGCACTGACGCGGGTGTGTTGCATTTTTAGGTATATATATATATATATATCATATCTGGACGGCTTTCCTTAAAATTGTTTACAGGGGTGGGATGCTTTCATTTTGTGCGTTTTGCCCTCTTCCCGCCTCATGAGAGGTTTTCCTTTCTTTTAGAAGGTGGTTGTCTTCCAGCGGATTCGTGGGCTTGGTGTGCGGATGTGCCTCAAGGGGCGGCGAGGATTGCTGTCCTTCTTGCTGGCGCCGTATTGGAGGCGGGGAAGGCCTCGTTTGACACGAGGGGATATTTCACTTCTCTTTCAAAGCTCAGCTTCAAAGCCATGAGTGAAGTTGTCCCCGAGGGTTTCCTCCGCTTCAGTTCTGTGGCCTTTGCGTGCTCAATAATGGGGCGGCTCAATCCGGCTGCTGCAAAACTTTGCTGCAGCGCATCCTCGTGCATGCAGGATTATGCTCTGCTAAACTCTTAGTGATTGTGGCTGCTCCGCGGAAGCACCCGCCGAAGTCCGCGTACTTTGCGCGGGTGCGTGGCAAACTGTGGAGAGTGTAAGTGGTTTGGCTCGAAGAGTGCGGTGGCCTCTTCAAGGCCTTCATCATTGGTTCTTGTGGGGGTCACATTGCGGCGGGAGGCTGAGGTGAACTTACCGCGGCGCCTGCGAGGACTTTAGCGCGGTCCATGTGAGAGTGACCTGCCGGCGCGAGGGTGTCTTCCCGGCATTGGACGAGTGCGTGGAAGTTGCGTTGTGCTGAGAAGGATCACCGTCTTCGCTGTCCAAAGGTGTGAGCACCGTGGGGCTGCGCTTGATCATACTGGCGCCGAAAACATGCGTTTTGGATCGGCAGTTGGTTCCTTCTCCAGTGGGTCTGTTCGGGCACGCGCAGCGATTGAGAGGGTGCCCTTCCACCTGCGTATGTATATATATATTTTCATGTCTTGCAGCCCCTTCGCTCTACGCTGAAAGCGACGTCACTTTGCAAATAAAGCGCGCAACGCTGTGCACATCCTTGTCAACTTCTTCTCGGCCCCCGTAGCAAGCGGGAGGGCGTTGGCCCGACGACAGTGTGCCTTGTGCCACTGCAGACGTTGGGGCGCGAGTGTACTCTTCGTTACAGGGCACTCGTTTTCACCCAACACGATGCGTGTGCGCATGGTGCAAGGCGCCAAGCTGCGCGCAGCAGGGGGTCGAGGCTGCCAATTATTTTTCCCAACAGGCTCAAGAGAGGGACCCAAACGTGGCAGCTCTCGGGTGGCGGAAAGGCGGCGCGCTGCAACAGGATGCCCGCATACGATCACGTACATGTTCCCCTTTTTGTGACGCGGACGCATGCGGTCGGGGATGTCCATTTTCAGCACCCACGCCGGACCAAGCCTGGCGAAATTATGGCAGACAATACGTGGTGGTTCCTATCAACTTTCACGCGTGCAGAAGATGACTGAAGCACAAACAGAAACGTAGAAGAGAAAAAGCACTCAAAATTACTTCACAAAGTACAGCAGCAAAAGGACACCGATGCTTGCTTTTTCGACACTGTAGAATGAGATGGTGCGGTCTTGCGCCTGTCGTTTCCACACTCATGGGCCCATCCTCAAGTGGGGCAATTATTTGTCCTTGTGGGAGGAACTTGGTGTGACGGCGGGAGAAGGAAACAGGTTTGGTGGCCGCAGGAATCCCTTCCGAAATCACACCAGAGTGCAGGGCTTCCATCGTCTGCGGCTCTCCGAGATGTGGGTAGTGCTCGGTGCCGCTGGACTTGTCCGCGGCGACACTTTGACAGAAGAGGGCGAGTATGTGTGCCGCCACGACTTCGCATAATGGGCGCACGTCGGAAACATGCGCATCTTCGCCTCACAGAGGAGATGTTTTGGCGTTTGCCTTCACTTTTTCCGGGGATTTCTTATTTTATTTTATTTTTCTTGCCGGGGCAGGAATTCTTCCTTGTGGAAGTACTCGATGAAGCGGGCTGCCACCGGCGTTTTCTGTGCCTGAGAAGACGATGCTACGCTGGGGGTAGCGAGGGACGCGAGCAAGGCCACAGGGATGAAAACTTCCACCGCTATAACTTTGGCAGGGCTTGCTCTCGGCTCCACGACCAGTTGCATCACCCCCACAGGATGTTCTTTGAGGAAATTTATTGGCCCGAGGGCGGGCGCATGCACTGGAAAACACCGTAACAACAGTGCTATTAGTTGTGCATTGTATACGTGGGACGAGTTTCATCAAAAAGTTTTACATGACACCCTCTCTGGAACTTGGTTTTCCCCTCTTCCTCACATCTCGGCGTTCCCTGCACGTGGACACTGTGCCCACCGCGTTCACGGACTGTTTACGCGAGAGCGGCTTTTATTAACCCCCCTCCCCTCCCCTTGCAGTTGGAGTCGTCGAAGAATGTGCGGGGGAGGTGGGGGTTTCAGGAGCCACGTGGTCTCTATCGGCGTTGCCTGCGTCCCTCAGAGGTGTCGGCCTTTGGGTGCTCCAACCACGTTTTGCCTGCCGTCTTGGCAGCTCTTGTAGCGGAGGGTCGAGCAGTTCTCATGGATGTGAAGGAATGAAACTCTGTTTGGCGGGGGAGAAGGAGAGAGCGTGTGTGCGGGGGTAGTTGGCGCGTGTGCGGCGCCTGGTTGGTGCTTCACTTCCTTTGCTATTATTATCATTACAATTCGCAAATAATGGCCTTGGATACAACACGCAGGGCACATGCGACTTTGAGTGAGTTTGCTCCAGGAGGGTTTTTGTCCACCTCTCTCTTTCTTTCTCTCGCTGTGGGTCTGTTTGTGTGCCATGTGTTCGTGGGGATGACCCTTCTTCCGTGTTGCGTGCCTGACTCATGATCCGCAGCTGGTCTTTGACAACCAGCTGAGAGTTTGCGGTGGATTGTTGAATCGTACTTTGCTCTTTGCCGCGGAATGACAGTGACATTCCAGGGTGCGACGACCCTTCCTTCACCGTGGCCACGTGCGCGACAGCATGCTGTTGCTTGACGTGGAGTGAGGCAACCGCGGTGCCTGGTTGCTTTGGTACTCCGCACGCAGTGCACAGGGAGACGACCGGTGGAGAGGCCTCGGGACACTCCTCGTTGCGCAGGGGCGTGCACACCGTTTTTTCTTCTTCCTTCATTGACGTCTCTGGCGCCGTAAA
Organism: Trypanosoma conorhini; assembly: GCF_003719485.1. Taxonomy (NCBI): domain Eukaryota; phylum Euglenozoa; class Kinetoplastea; order Trypanosomatida; family Trypanosomatidae; genus Trypanosoma; species Trypanosoma conorhini. Next base: position 738 of record NW_021704914.1, on the reverse strand, counting down.
TGATGCATGCGGTTGCCAGGAATGCGTGCGTGGTGGAAGCAGCGGGCGAAGAGCTCCTTCTTCTGTGCCCACTGGCGAGCCCTGCCTCAGGCTTCTGGGAGGGCTCTCGTTCCCTGGGACAAGTTGTTTCCCGTGCCACGCCACTGGTCACTCTGCGCGGGTTGCCATGTTGGTGTGTGCTGCACCCTCACGCGGAGAAGCCGCACGACGCTTAACGCCGGTGCGCCTGTGGACGTACGGCGGTAACGATGCGACCGCTTGAGGAGACCCCGCAAAAGGACTGGGATGGAGCGGAGTGGGTCGACGGCAGTGCGAGAGAAAAGGGAGGCAGCAAACGAAACACGCATTTGCTTGCTGACGTGCTGTTGCGTGTGCCACGGCCGCCATGCGTCTTCAAGGGGGAAAAAAAGAAAAAAAAGAGAAAAGAGGAAGACGACGACTGATGCGCACCCACTGCTTCTCCGTGGCACTACAGACTGCGATTGCCATTTATGCGGATGCAACTGCCGTCTCACACGCATCCGAGCATCCTCCACCGCCTGCGCCCGCCGCTTGCTGGTGCTGCGAAGGGAGTTGGAGGTGACATCTCATCATTGGTCTGCTGAATTTGGTTTCCTGTTGCGCAGGCGAAGCAACTCTCACTGCGGCTGATGCGCGTATTTTGCGCCAGTGGTGTTAACGGGATATTGCACCACTGCGTCAAGGCAGCGCAACTTCCATTGTCCGTTTTTTTCCCCC
>NW_021704915.1:0-6694 GCF_003719485.1 Trypanosoma conorhini | reverse complement strand
ACACACACACACACACACACCCAGACACAGAGAGATAGAGGCAGAGGGAAAAAACAAAAGCTTTCACTTTATGATGCCATACTGTTTCTTTTCCTCCACCGTGAGCACATGTGCTGGCACAAATTCGCCCAGTCGTGGCAAATAATCAGCAAGAAGTTGCGCACGTGCGCGACGAATGTACTCTAGCAGTTCCTCTTGACGTTTTCTCTCCTGTTCCTCGAGAAGAGCAGCCTGGCGCTCCTCCTCCCGCTTGAGCTCCCTGCGCGCCTCGAGCATCTTTTCTGCTTCCAGTGCGTGTTCCTGCTTCAGCTGCAACTGGCGTTGCCGTGACAACCGGTCCATTTTGGCCTTTCGTGCGAGATCTTCCATCATCAGCTGGCGCAACTTGATTTCCTCGGCGCGCTCTGCCTCCTTTTCCTTCTGGTGAGCCTGAATGAGCTTCCAATTCTCCTCCTTCACCGCCTCTGCAAACCTCTCCCGTGCTTCCTTTTCATCCTTCATCGCCTTGCGTTCCTTCGCCAGACGCTCAGCCTCGTAGTAGTCATTTAACAAGCTCTCCAGCTCCTCACGTTTGGCCTGCTCCTCCGCAATCTTCTTGCTCTGCTCCTCGAGAATTCTGGTCTTGGTAGCTTCTCTCTCTCGTGCCAACTTCTCGTCTGTCTCCTTCCGACGGCCCTGCTCAGCGATGTAGGCGTTGATGGCCTCTTCTTCCCGCAACTCGCGTTGTCTCTCTGCCTCTTTAATCTCTGCACGGAGCCGATAAAACTCATCGTGTTCAACTTGCAACTTTCGTTGTTTTTCACGCCGCTCCAAGGCCTCAAGAAAATCCTTCTCGTGGACTCGGGCCACTACCGCGTCAACAGCTAGCCGCTCCTTCCGTCGCTCCTCGGCCTCTCTTTCAGCAACGGCTTTTCTTTCCCCAATGAGATCCAGCTGCGCTGCCTGGTGCCGCTGAAACGCCTCAATTTCTCTTCTACGGCGTTCCTCCTCCTTGGCCTTGGCAAGTTTCTCTTGCTCGTTCAAGTAAGCGATGTAGTCCTTCTCCTCCTGCAACTGCCGTTCTCGTAACTGCCGCATCTCCTCCACTTGATCCTTGCGCCCTTGCTTCATCAAGGCGTGCTTTAGCTGTCCCTCCAGGTTCCGAAGTTCCGGAAAAGTACGGACAAGTTGAAGCATTTTTGTGTCCAGTAAGTCGAGTCGCTGCTCCTCCGCCAGCTGCTTTGCGAGAGCCTCGTCGCGAGCCGCAGCGTTCATCTTCCTTTCCCGACTCGCCTTGAACTCCTCCTCCTCCCTTTGAAGGGCAAGTTCCGCCTGTACCGCCTTGTAGCGGTTGACGCGGCGGAGCCGCTCCACACGGGCATTGTTTGCGTCCATCGCGTTTCCCGGGCTACAACAGCAACGGAAGCAACAGCAGCAGCCTGGGAAGGTGCACTGAGGAGGAAAAGAAAAAAGAAAAAAAAGCAGAGGGCAGAGAAGCACAAATAGATGTCAGAGGCGCTTATGAACACTGGGGAAATATGCTGTGCCAGCGATCATGATGGGGGCGGGGGAAAGGCTCAGATAATAATTGAAAAATCAGGGCGATACGCTGAGGCAAGAATAGAAAAAAGAAAAAAAAGACAAAGAGAGAAAGAGCGTGGGAGTTTCACTTCCTTTGTTAGAGTTGCTGCTGTGCTTGTTGCACCCTCTCCTCTTTTCGAACTTCCTGCCGTCCTCCTCCTCGTTTTCTTAGCAAGACAAGGCATGACGAATGTCAAGGACGCAATTTTTGACGCCTGCCGTGTGCCCCCGCACCCTCACCGCCACCGTCTCGTTGAGACAGACAACGGACGCCGCCACCTTGTGTCGGTCCCGCAGTTGCTGCAGGCCATCGCCACGGGGACCGGTAAGAAGTCGCAGTCTTCCATGCGGCACCGGGACCAAGACCTCGTCCATGGGAACCTCCACGAGAGGGTTTGACGGCAGCGTCAGCAGCGCCTTGGAGTGTTGCGGAAGCCCACCAAATTCATTAGGCACCATGGACTGCTTCACGGCATCCAATGTCTCCTGCAGCACACGCATCTCCACGCGCTGCTCCGCGAGGGCGGCCTTCACCAGGGCCGCGTCCTCTTGCAGGTTTGGGTCAAACTGGTCAACTAAACGCATCACCTGCATATACTCCTCTTCCAGCTTCTGCCTATCATCAAAGACACCCCTAACGAGCATGGAGGACTCCCCACAGACGCTCTTGTACAGCTTCTTCGCCTCCTCCACCTGCGCCTGAAGGAATTTGCTCTGTTGGCCAAGCAGCGCATGCTCCTTCTGCAACTCCGAGAGACGACGCCGAATAGGCTTCACCGCGTCAGTTTGTGCGGTAGTCGAGGCTGCAGATGCCTCCAGTACTAGTTTGCGTGACGCCGCACTGTGCCATTCCGTCTGCAGCACGTGCAACTCCTCCAGTAACGCCACATACTCGCGATGGAGGTGTTGAAGTGAACCAGTGGAACCATCGCAAGCGGTTGCCATCAAGCATGCAGGCGTCTACTCATGGAGAGCCATGAGGGTGTCGCAAAGAGGAAAAATTGAAGAAAGAGAAGGCGAGGGCGACTGGACGAAGCCAAAGCAAGAATAGCAGAAGCAGCAATAATAGCTCACCTCAATAAATATATACGAGAAACAAGGAGGAATAGCCTAGTGTTTATTTATCCCTAAAAATAAAAACGAGTAGGGTGAGACTGAAAAATCGTGTAGTGCTATGAGGAACACATGAACATTAATCCAATATCGAGCCCGAATCACCTCCTTCGCATTTACATATCACTAAATCACTTGCGAAAAGGACAATGCTAAATGTGGCTCCTACCCCGGCTCCGCGCGCCGAGGCGGGGAGGGATGGCCGTGAGGGGTCTACCAGCAGTTAGCATTTTCATTGCCTCTACAAAAATAAAAACCATGAAAATAAAAATAAAAATAAAAATAAAACATGGCGAGATGGTTTTCAGGGTGTCTGTTGCACATAAAACACGTAAATAGTGACTATTCCTCAAGAAATCTCTTTAATAAAAAAACCACACACACACACGCACACACACACACGCTGCGTGTCAACGACTCAGTACGTGATAACACGTAGGCCACCAAATTGAACAAGACTATGTGGAAAGCGATCGCCAGGGCAACCCATAAACATAAAATTGCGTGGCACTTGAAGCTCGGCCGAAACTTCGTAGACGGCCCTCGGGGTGAATGGGGCGAGCACGAAGAGGAGTTCGATTGTCAGTTTTGGGTAAAGTTGATCAATGATGGCGCAGCAGGTTTCCATTTCTTGCATTGCTGTCTGCTCAGCTTTATTTTTCAACGCCAAATTATTACCCGCCTTCACTTCTTCCTCTTTATTGTGCACGTACTCGTCTGGGCAGGTGCTCATGAATACCGTGCTGGAGTCGCGTGAGTAGCTTGCGTCGAGCATGTGGATGACCCTTACCGTGTGTGTGTCCTCGTTGTCAATGATGTATTGAATGACCTTGTTCAACACGTCAATCTCAGGCTGCTTCGCAAAGTACACCACGGGAAACCGCCGCAGCGATGCAACAATGGAACTCATCCGCTGCTTCACGCGAGGGTAGCGTCCGGGGACGAGGTCGTACAACAGCCGAAACAGAGAAACCCGCATTCTTGTGACGACCACAATGGACAGGAGGACAACAAAGTAGATGGCGAAGTAAAGGGCATTTTGAGGGGCGCGTACGATGCTGCCCGCAAGGCCCGCCACAACCAAGAGCAATGCCAGTAGCACAAGGATGGGAGAAATGATGGGTTTCCTAGGCAATTTGCCGCGCCTGTACTTGAGGAAAAAGCTGCCTAAGCACAACAGCATCAGTACACATAAGAAGGCGACGGCGTAGACGCCTCCAAGTGTCGACATGTCGTTCACGAGGAGTCGCAGCGAGCATGATATGAGGGCAAAACCGATGATGATAAAATGCGGAGTTCCGCGCCAACGGTTTACAGACAAGAAAAAGGCAGGTATGACACGATCAAGAGCCAGTTGTCGGTGAAGGCCCTGGATACCAATGTACGCGGTAAGGACAGCCCCCGATAGAACCAAGGCAGCGTCCACCACAACAACCAGTTTAAGCCACTCACCCACGGTTGTCTGTGCCAATAGCGCCAAACTGAAAGTTGAATTCTGCACCAATTTCTCAATGGGAACAACACCAATTGCGAGTATAGACAACGCGGGATTCACCAGAGTCACAACAAGCCACATGTTACGAAGCGTCTTTGGATATACTCCTGGCAGTTGGTCCTCAATGTAATTGGAACTGGTTTCAAAGCCTGACACTCCCAGCAATGCACTGGAATAACCAAAGAAAATACAACCCGCCCAGTTATCGTACGGATTAGCAACTGGAGATGGAGAGTTCCAGCTATTGCGGAGCACCTGGCCATGGTCTTTTGCGACGTAAACGAGAGAAGATATGAGTATCGTAAAAAGTGTCGCCATATGAATAATAAAAACACCGGTTGCCACATAGGACGACTCCCGCATGCCCAGTAGAGTCAAGATGGCAAAAAAAGCGAGGACACCCAAAGAACTCCACTTCGATGGTATCGCACTCCATTGAAACGCAAGATAGTCCCCAGCAGATGCGGCACTTGTCACGGCTGTCGCAATGTAACTGAGGGTGGACAAAATAGCTGCCAGAGAGGCCCAGTTTTTATCAATTGTGTTCAGCATGGCATTATAAGTCCCACCATTCATGGGGAGGGCGCTAAACACCTCCGCGTAAACCCCACGAAAAAGGTACAAAACAATAGAAACAAGTAAAGAAGAAAAACACGAAAAACGGCCAGCTGCAGAGACGACGATCCCCGTTGTGTAGAGACAAGATGAAGTAATGTCGTTTCCCGCAATTGCAGTTGCACGTAGCTGCCCCAACGTCGGTTGAGTCACTCCAGGAACTTCAAGGGGGTCCCCGGCAACATTCGTCGATCCATCAACACTCGTCTCTCCCTGGGGAGGATCCGATGTGCCACGGCCAAGCGACAGGAGCGGCACTTCGCGTGGTTCTCCAAAACTTCGCTTTAGGTAAAAAACAGCGCCGCGCGGTGCAAGCTCCCATGCATGTCTTAAAACACCTCCCCTTAGGGTGGCTGTTTGGTACGGTCTTTGGCGGACTTCAAACCCCTGCAATCCGGAAGTCAATTCCCTTGCACTAGCGAACGATAAGGGAATTGAAGCCTGGTCATCGGTCATTCTTTACCGTACAATATACTCTGCAAGGAAGAAGAGAAGATAACAAAGACCACTATTTATTCTGCAGTCAGACGCAGCCTGCGTGTGTGTGTGTGTGTGTGTGTGTGTGTGCGTGAGCGTGTGCATCACTGGGGCGCAAATAAGTGGGTAATAATTGGGATCGTTCACATCTCGCTTCCAGGTTTTTGATTCGTTTTCATTATTGTGTATTACTTTCTCAGGAGCATTGGCGTCACAGCAATTGCAATACTCCGCAAATTAGACGGGAAGCAGGAAAAGATAAAAAATAATAATAATAATAATAAAATAAATGAATGACTAAACGGCTTCCCCTCCTTCGTGTGAAGCACCATTATAGCTTTTCCAGTTGGATCCTTCAAACATTTCCGCCTCTGAGGGTGGGGGTGGGACGTCGGTTCGCTCAAAGTTCACGTCGAAGACCTCTAGCGGTATGGGCAAAGGGTCGCGGTCCTCTGCAAAGGCCGCAGCGTACTCCTTGCCCACCGCACGTCCGTATTCCGAAACCGACGGACTGCTACGGTGGTACATAACCACTAGAGGAAGATTCTTTGACGCGCAGTAGCGAGAATGAAGAGCGGCTATGGCACAATCCGCGTCATCCACGGCGCTATACGTCACCTCCGCGTACTGACTAGGGCCCTCTTGGAGCATCTTGACTTGTTTCACGTGGCCATAGGCAGAAAAAAGACGCTCAAGGTATTGGACGTTGGTGACTGTGGGAATATTTCCTACAAACAAGACCGCCGAGGAAGACATGAAACGTCTAAAAATGTTTCTACACTGTGTTTTTGTAAGGAACGGATGAGTGTGCGGCATTTGTGCGTATTCACCGTCCATAGCCGTTACCAATGAGAGCGAGTGCACACACAACAAAAAAAAAAAAGAGGGGGCAGAAGGTGACGCGCAGCACCACGGACACGAAGCCAGGAAAACGGACAAAGGCCTTGGGTTGCATAACTGTGGTCCCTCGCTTTTGCTTGCAACCACGCCCCTTGCAAGCTCCTCTCACCCCCCGCCCTATACTTTATTCCCCCCTTCCCGCTCTATTTCCTCCTGCTCCCTCCACACTGTCCTCCGCATCCCCGTTGTCCTACTCCACCCGAACGGAGGCAAGCGAGAGGAAGGAAGGATGTAATTATGAATGTAGTACTAAATTCATAATTCCCTCTTCCAGCCCCTCCCCCACTCAATACGCACACACAAAGGAAGAAAACAACAACAACGACAACCACACACATACATGCACAGAATAAAAAAGAAGCATAAAGCAATGGACGTGAGTGCCCAGGCAAACATCACCCGTCGCCTCTAGTTCGAAGACGTCCCGCTTGCCTCCCCGATTGGCTTACTTTTTTCCGCTTGTACTCTCACAGCATTTTTTACTGAACTAACCAGAAAAAAAAAGGGGGAAATAGGCAAAAGTATTCATCGCCC
>NW_021704916.1:0-6689 GCF_003719485.1 Trypanosoma conorhini | reverse complement strand
TTATTATTATTGTGTGTGTGTGTTGTTGTTTGTTGTTGTTTCGTTTCGTTCTGTCGACGACTACTTTACTTTACTTCCTCCTCCTCTCTCTCCTCCTCTCTCTCTCTCTCTCTCCTCTCTCTCTCTCTCTCTCTCTCTCTCTCTCTCTCTCTCTCACACACACTCTTTCGTTGTGCGCGTTTGTGCGTGTGCCACATCAGCGTCAATATTTGGCCTGCCCCGGTGGCAGTGTGTTAGCCGGCCTTTATGCATCGCTTGGCATGCGTGGGGGGAGGGGGAGGGAGGCGGACGCCTACGGCCATATGCGCGTATGTTTGCAGACCCAGCCGGCCCTGCACGTACTCAGGAAGCACGTATGCAGGTGTGTTTATGTACATATACTTGGGCGTATGGAATTGCCTTCGCTTTGTGTTTCCCTCTTTTTTTTCTTCTTTTTTTTCCTGCTTGTGTGTGCGTGTGCGTTTTGTTTGCCGCGCCGCTGCAATGCCCCGGCGGCTGTGAGCAGGGAATAATCTCTCCACGCAGGTCCGCGGAGACGCTAAGAAAAACAAAACAACAAAACAAAAAAGCAGGGGGGAATCCCGCCCTCTGTAGCTCGCGATAAAGACTTCAGCAAGGGATGTCTCGCCGACGGCGCGGGGCAAACAAGACGTCGCGGGCAGGCAGCGGTGGCCGGGGGGCGGGGGAGATGCATGGAGACGACGCGAGGGCGCCATCTACGGCGGCGGCGACGACGACGACGCGGACGCTTTCGTCGAAGCTGAGGGTCCCGCCGGGCGATGCGCCGACCAGTGAGAAACTCCCCGTGAGGGAAGAGGCGAAGGGCAAGAGAAACGCGACTGTGGCGCCAGTGCAAATGCCCAAGTCTCCAGCAGCCGACGGCCAGGCGACGGAAGGCCGTGTGGGTGGGTGGGTGCGCAGGCTGCTCGCCTTCATGTTCGCAAAGGAGGAGTTTGTCGAGACCCCCGTGGTCGCGGAGGTGACCTCCGAGCAGGTGCGCACCTTCCAGGTGGTGGATCGCCTGCTCCCGCCGTTTGCCAAGCGGCCGGTGTTTTACGCCGTGGACTTTTTTACCACCCGTCGTGTGATGCTCGTCCTGCTGCTTATTGCCGTGTTGCTCGGGTACTACAGCTTCCATGAGGATGTCTCGACCTTTACCGCCTCATTCATCGTCGCAGATGAAAATCGGCCGGGGGTCCGTTTTCTGCAAACGCACAGGGTGCGCCGCAAGCACCCCGTGATGATCATCCCGGGCTTCATCTCCACCGCCCTCGAGGTGTGGGAAGACAACGTGGAGTGCGTGGAGGCGCAGCGGTCGTTAGCGTCCAACTTTCGCCAGCGCATGTTTGGCCCGCGGATGCTGCTCATGGCGTTTATCGATCCCTTGTGCTACTTCCGCCTCTTTGCGCTGGACAAGCGCACCGGCTTCGACCCACCGGGGGTGAAGATCCGCCCTGACTTGGGCTTCGGCGCCTCCGACTTCTTCATGCCAGGGTACTGGGTGTGGGCCAAGGTGGTGCTCAACCTCGCCGACATCGGCTACGACCCACAGAGCGTGGGGATCTTCTGCTACGACTGGAGGCTCTCTCCGCGTCGCATGCACCAACGTGACGGGTACTACTACTACCTCCGCAACCAACTCCTATACCTGTATCAAAAGAATAATGACAAGGTGGTGGTTATTTCCCACAGCTACGGCACCGACGTCCTCATTGACTTTCTCCGCTGGTCGGAGGAGCGTGAACCAGGCTGGGTGGACAAATACATGGAATTCTGGGTCAACCTTGGAGGACCGACGTTGGGAGTGGCAAAGGCGGTGTCCGCCGTGCTTGCCGGGGACGCAAAAGACACCCTCACACTTCCAGGCCCCGTGCGTCAGGTGCTTGACTCACACCTCTCACGCGAACTTCGCACGGAAACAATGCGCACGTGGTCCTGCCTGTCAGCCATGTACCCATTTGGCTGCGATGCCATGTTTCCGGACCTATTGACCCTTTCCAACGGCACTCGGCTTACCCCGAGGCAGGTGCTTCAGCTCACCGCGCGGCGACTGCGTGAAAGCGACCATGCGGCGCAGAGGGAGCACATTGAGGAGATCCTGGAGCACTTTGACGAGCTGCCCTCCCTTCCCCCCTCACCAAATTTAACGGTTTTTTGTCTCTATGGCGTGGATCGGCCGACAGAGGTGGGGTACATTTTTGGCGACGACGAGATTGTCAACCTCACCTACCAACAGCCGGGGCGTGCCATCAATGGCGTGGTTTTTGGCAACGGCGACGGAACTGTGCCGCTCATGTCGCTTGGCTACATGTGTCGGGCAGAGAATGGCTGGAAGCGGAACGTGGGCCGCGTCATCACGCGGGAGCTCAAGCACAGCACCGGGTCCATGATGGAGCTGCGCGGGGGCTCGAACAGTGGCGATCATGTTGACATGCTTGGCAACTACGAACTCATTGAGACAATTTTAAAGATTGTCTCGGGCAACGCGGGAAACGGTGAGCTGACGGATCGCATGTACTCTGACGTGGATGCGCAGATCGCGGCGGCCACGGAGTGCGCCACCAAGAAAAACTTGAGCCCCCTCCCACCTTAGTAGATGTATTGGGAGTAGGAAGCCCCGGGCACGCACGGGCGCAATGACACACCGCCGTGGTCGCGAAGACACCCACTGGCTTTTTTTTTCTTATAACTACGCACATTTCAATCTTGAAGGGCTGTTATTGAGTCGACGCAAAGAATTTCAGCTTCCTCCTTGTGTGTAGTGCGTCTTTTTTTGTTGTTGTTGTTTTTATTTTATTCTTGACTTTGATGATACGCATTGTGTGTTTGCCTGTACGCTGGTTTGTGCGTCTTTCCAACCAACCAACCCCCAACCTCATTTATGTATTGTCCGCGTCCACTGTTTCTGTGCGTGTGTGTGTGTGTGTGTGGCATCTGCCGTTGCCGCCCTTTTTGGCCGGTCGTCCCGCGGCACGTGTGGTGCGGATTTCCACCGGCGTCAGCAGCGACCCGCACTGAAGGCTGCACTGCGCCCCCTCTCTCTCTCTCTCTCTCTTTCTGTCTTTCTCCCTCTTCCCCTTCAGCTCCTCGGTCGTTGCGTCGTGGGCCACAGCAGAAGCGGGCGCTGCGAAGCGGCGGGCGGCGGCGCACACCCGCGCGATGGGCAGGACGGAAGTGACGAAAGCAAACAAAAAGAGTGACGGCACACCAAGGCGGCGACGGCCGCACGCCTTGGCGTCGTCGCAGCAGGATACGCGGAGAGGGCCGACGAACACAACGGCGGCAGAGGCGCCTAAGCCGGACGAAGCTGCTGCGATCGCGACACCGCCACGTGACGCGGCCGTCAAACTGCCGGAGGACGACCAGGCAGCGGCAGAAGAAACCGTGACGCTCTCCTCCGCCTCTACGCCCCTCTCCCACAACTTGAGCGGGCCATCCCCGCCCTCCTCGTTTGCCCCGGACTATGGCACGGTGCCCACTGCCGCTCCAGAGGCGGAAACCCGGGCAGCGGGGCCTGTGACCGCACAGACCGAAGAGTCAAACGTGAGGAATGCTGCGCCCGACGCCCTGGACGACAAGCTGCGGAGCGAGCAAGTGTTGTACTACCTTGAGGCGGCCCGCTCGCTGCGGCAGGTTACCAGCGGCGTGGAGGCCCAGGAACGCTTCGTGAGGAAGGAGCTCCAACGGCAGAGTGTTCTGCATGATACCAAGAAAGCAGAGCTCGCTGAGAGGCAGAAGGTGCTTGAGCGCCTTCAGGAATCCACGTTGCGCCTCACACGGCAACTGCGGGGACTTGACAGCGAGGGTGACCACATAAGAGACCGGCTCACGCAGCTCCAGGCAGCCATTGAGAAGGCTGGGAGTAGAAGAGCCCCCCGCCACGTGCAGCGGGAGGTGAACCCTGTAGTGCGCCGCAACTCTACTCCGCCGCAACTGCGGGTGAGGGGAGGCAGTGGTGGCGGGGCGGCCATCGCCCCCGTGCGGAAGTCCGTCTTCTCCGCCAGGGACGCCCTGACGGCGGAACTCGAGGCCTACCGCGTAAAACTTCGAGCGGCTGAGACGCAGCATGAGGAGCTGCTAAAGGAAATTCAGCTTGCCGTCGCGAAGCGGAAAGGGCGCGCCGCCGCCTACAGCAGCTCCGGCGCCTCCTGGAACTTTTCTGGGTATCCGGGGACGGGAAGCAGGGAGAGTTCCTTCTTCACCGACAGCATGGAGGAGTTCAGCGCCATTCAGCAGCTGGAACAGTTGATTGAGGACAGTCTTGTGCGCGGCCTATGACGTCTTGCGGCAACGCGAAGAGCACGAGCACCACAACGCAGAGGGAAAAGTTGATGATACAAACACCTGCAGAAGTAGCGGGGCCACTGTTTAACGGCGGTAGTGAAACATCACACCCACCATCACTACACACGCGCGCATGCGAAAAAGAATAGACATATACGTATGCACCTATATGTAATTGCTTGAAAGAAGGTAGGTGTACGGTGAAGGAAAGGTGTACTGTTTTAGTTTTAAACTAAATATATATATTGTGTCATGGTTCTGTTGCTGTGGTCCTTGTTTCCCCACCACCACCGCCACGGGCGTGTTTGGCATTTGGCTTTTGGCTTTTCAAGAGTCTCTAGTGCAGGAGCGCCAGGTTGCGTGTCTGTTTGTTTTACAGAGCGAGAGAAGAATAAGAAAGAGGGGAGGGGGGAGGAAAATAAGGTGTGATTTGCCCTACGGCTAATGTACTCCGCTCCTGGCACGTCAAAACAGGGAACGAGCCTGACAATGGGGAGCCGGTGGGCGACGTACGGTCGCACAAGCTACGGAGGCAACCCCATCATCCAGCAAACCCTTCCGGCCTTATTCCTCTACTTCACTCCTCTCGCGGTTCTCCTCGCCTTTGCCGTCGTGACGCTTCTCTTCATTCCGCTGGGCATCTCCTCCATCCTCGCCAGCGACCGCTACTACGAGGTGCGGCAGCAGTACAGCGCGATCCACCGCTATCAGTACCTGCCGACGGACCCCAGCGTCAACGTGAATCAGGGCATTCGCGCCTTCACGGTGGGGAACGTCACGCACCGGCAGGGCACCCGCACCCGCGTCACGCTGGAGCTGCGGGAGACGCTGAAGGCCCCGGTGTACCTGTACTACACGCTGGAAAACTTTTTTCAGAACTTTAGGGACTTCCACGACGGGGCCTCACGCAACCTTCTGCGCGGGAAGGAGCGTCGCAGCAAGACGTACAAGGAGTGCGAGCCATTTCAAAAGCCCGGGTTCCTCAACGGCATGCTGGGCAAGGAAGTCAAGGTCGAGGAAAAGGGTGTAGCACGTGTGTTGCGTTACGAGGATTTCATTTACAATCCGTGTGGAATGGCGCCGTGGTCGATGTTCAACGATACCTTTGTCCTCTACCGGGTGGAGGCCCCAGCGGGCGGCGGTACGCACTCGGCCGACAATCTCATGTTGATCTGCAACTCCAGCGATTTTGGTCCCACCGGCAAACCCCTTGGCCACAGTGTCGCGCGCAACCACTGCCGCAAGCGGGGCATCTCGTGGAAGGCGGATAGAAAAGTGCGGTACAAGCCGCTACGCACCAGCCTGCGACGATGGTCGCTGCGCTACCCCTACCCCAACGATGATGTGTACCTCACAAATGGGTGGTACGCGAATGAGCCCGGTCACAGCCTAACCGACCCAGCCGACTACGATGTGCATGTGTGGCTACGCGGTTCGGCGCTGCCCAACTTCCGCAAGCTGCTCCGAATCATTGACGTGGACCTGGAAAAGGGAAAGTACGTTATGGACATTGAGGAGTACTTTGACGTCACAACGTTTCGCGGCGCCAAGGGGTTCCTCCTCCGCACCCGTTCGTGGGTAGGCAAGGACGGCCACGCCCTTGGGATTGCCTTCCTCTCCGTGGGGGCGCTCGCTTTCGTGCTCGGGCTCACCTTCGCCACTGAGTTCTTCCTGCGGCGACACAAAGATGCGCGGCCGCTGCCGGAGCCCAAGTCCCGGTGGTACGTGTTTGACCCCAATAGTGTGGAGATGCGGGTATACTATGAACAGCTAACAAGGCGCCACGAAACAGAGGGAGGGGATTTTGGGGATGAAGCACTGTGAACTTCACAAGTGCTTCTCACCTGCACCATCCTTTTGCTAATGGTATTCTTTTTTTTCTTGACTTTGCCTCACAGATGAGCCTGGGATGTGTTAACTGGACTCACTGTTTGTGTGTGTGTTACTGTGCGTTTCACTGTATGTGCGTGTGTGTGTGTGTGTGTACGCCCGCTGGTTGGAAAGAGTAACGGGGAGGGGCAGGCTCTTCTCTGCTATTCCCCGCCAATAATAAACGAAAAAAGCCCCGCTCATCCGTCTTCTCTGGTGCACGCACGGTCATGCATTGGAACTTTTGCTGTACACTGCGGCTGGCAGCAGGCGTCGCTGGGCGAGGGCGGTTGTAGAGCATAATGGGGAGAGGTGTGTTGCATTGGTGCCCTCCACCGGCGCCAGCGTCATGCAAAAATTGCACCCAGCGAAGGCGGGCGCGCAAAGCAAAAACGAACAAAAAAAAAAGGAGGTGCGGCTGTCGGGCGGAACGGGCAAAAGGGAGGCCTGTGGCAGCGAGAGGGGGCCGGCGAGAGCGGAAGGACGCGGAATGCCAGGGGTCGTGCCCCCCATGGACGACCTCGCCGCCAGCGGTG
>NW_021704912.1:0-6751 GCF_003719485.1 Trypanosoma conorhini | reverse complement strand
AAGAGCGGAAATGTATACAACCCTGTTGCTGAGCCACTTGGCGGGTGGAGTATTGGGGTAATCCCTCTTTCCCACTCTCTTCTTTTTTATGCCACTGTGCATGTATTGGGACGCAACTACGTAAAGAAAAGAAGGTTTTGTATTTGTTTGCTCCCCGCTGGACGCTAACGGGGCCTTGCAAAACAGGGCATGCTTCCCTTTCAAGACTTGACTGAAGCGGGGAAGGGAAAATCAGAGAAAAAAACCCTTCAGTTTATCTGTTACCCATTTTTCTACCTCGACGGTGTGCCGGCGGCGGCGTTTGCCGGTGCTTATTTTCTCCTTTTTTCCTCCCGTGCTCGGGAGGCATGTGTGCACGGCTTCAAAACTGCTGTTTGCTTCTTTTCCTTCTCCATTCCTTTTCTTTTGCGCCCGTCTTTGCGCAAACCGTACACGGCGCTGTTGGGTTGCCTAGAGGAGGAAGCGAGAGGGTAGTGGCTAGGGCTGCTGCCGCCGCCATTGTCACAATTGGCCGCTTGAGCGAGGAGGCAGACCGGGTAGTCATTTTTTCGTTTTGTTATTTTGGTTTAGAACGCGGCGAGGAAGGGAAGAAGAGGGTGGACGAGTGACGGACAAGACAGCGCGATTGTGTTTTCCCGCTTTCGCTTTGGGTCTGTTAACGTGTGTACCCACACGGCACAGCCATCTGGAGTCCGTATTTACAGCAATTAAATTGTGGAAAGGATCCCTCTTTGTTTTTGTTTCGAATTGGCTTTCTGACTATTGCTCTTCCATATTCAGTTCCTGTCAGTCTGCGTGCATAGCATGGACGCGGAGCAGGAGCGGCTGGAGCCTGATGAAGAACAAAATGTGTCACTGCAGGCAGAACCAACACGCATTGACTTTGACGAGGGTTACTACGTTGGTACCGTCGACGAGGATGGCCACATGTCTGGTTACGGCAAGGCTGTTTGGATGAGCGGTGACACGTACGTGGGAACGTGGCTCGGTGACACCATGAATGGCCGTGGTGTATACACCTGGGCGGACGGCGACTGCTACGAGGGTGAGTACAAGAATGGTCTACAGAACGGCTTTGGCGTTTTGAAGGATGCTACAGGCGTTTACACTGGAGAGTGGGTTGACGACATGCGCCAGGGTCTTGGGAAGATGGAGTACGCTTGCGGGAGCGTGTACGAAGGAGAGTGGGTTGCTAACATGCGCCATGGAGAGGGCAAGCTCACGGAGGAAAATGGGATTGTGTATCACGGTGAATTTGTGCGAAACGAGAAGGAGGGCAAGGGGGTCATGACGAATGCGGAAGGGGATGTGTACGAGGGTGAATTCGCTAATGGAAAGCCCAATGGTAAGGGCACGTATATTTGGGCGGATGGCGCCAAATACGTCGGCTCCTTTAAAGATGGCCTTAAACATGGGCAGGGCTGTGAGTGGATGGCAAACGGCGATTGGGTTGCTGGCGTTTTTGTGAATGGTGAACACGATCAGCAGCAGGCCGTACACAAAGCCGTCGTTACAGACGAGGACCCTTTCCTTGACAAAATAGACCCTGCCGTTTTGACGGCTTTAGATGCGCAAAAGTTGCTCATGATGTCGCAGGGCAAATTCCCTAGCGATGATAAAAAATCTTCCAATAATTTAACTGCCTTAGGCAGCGTCACCGACATGGCAAACGGCACTTCACGAGGGAGCAATAATGGCAGTAGTAGTCTCCTAATGGCAAAAAGTCTGACGCAGTCTGAGCACGGAGACACCAGTAGTCATACCGCCAGTCCCGTGGGCACACCTTTGCAGCAGGGTCGTTTAATGCTTACCGATGCGGATTTAGAAGGCTGGCGGCAAATGAAAATTATCGGAAAAGGCAGTTATGGGGCGGTCTATGAAGCCCTTCTTGTGAGTGGGCGCACGGTGTGCTGCAAGGTGATTGAGTTGGGCTCCCTCACTGACCGCGAGGAGATGGATAAGCTGCGAAATGAAATTTCCTTGATGAAACGACTTCATCATCCAAATATTGTGCAGTATTACGGTTGTCAGGAGGATAGAAGTAAAAACACGCTGAACATCTTCATGGAACTTGTCAGCGGGGGGTCACTCAACACGTTTGTAAAGAAATTTAAAACCATACCCCTACCGACTGTGCGTCAGTGGGCGTATCAAATAGTCTGCGGGGTGAAGTACCTGCACGATTGCGGCATTGTGCACCGCGACATTAAGGGTGACAACGTCCTGGTCTCGCTCGACGGGATAATTAAAGTAGCGGATTTTGGGTGTAGCAAAGCCATTGACGACGTGTGTAGTAAAACGCACGGCTGCCAGACGATGGTGGGGACACCGTACTGGATGGCCCCGGAGGTGATCAAGTGCGAGGCTGGCGGGTATGGCATGAAGAGCGACATCTGGTCGATCGGCTGCACCGTAGTGGAAATGATCACAGGAAGACCCCCGTGGCCGGAGTGCAACTCCATGTGGGCTGCGGTGTACAAAATAGCGCACTCGACGGGCCTGCCCACGGAGATCCCAAAAGACCTGGACCCAAGGCTTATGAGCTTTCTTGAGCTGTGCTTCGAGCGTGATCCGAAGAAGCGCCCAACGGCAGAGCAGCTATTGCGACATCCATTTTTGGCGCTTTAGGTAGTAACGATGAGGAACAAATAAAATAAAGAGAACGAGCGAAAAGGGAAGAAAAGTTGTAGAGAAGAACCTACTCCGAGTTAAGGCTCACAGACGCCTAATCTTTCCTCCGTGATTTGCGTTCTGCAGCAGGGCCCGGGATGAGGCGCGGAGGCCCCAACGTGGTAACCGATGATGATAGAGCGGACATGCAATGGTCGGCGTTTATCGAGAAGGCTCGCGTTTGCAGGGGGCGGCCACGGGAAGCGGAAAAAAAAAGAGAGTGCGAATAGTACGCAAAACCGCAGCCGAAGCAAAAGAGTCAGAAAGCAAATATAATATAAACGGCGTGTCATGTGTGCGCCCTAAATTGTTTCACAGCACTATGTTTTTTTTCTCTCCTTTTTCGTTTGCTTTAGCACTCACCTTTCCAATTTCCCACTTCCTTCTCCACATGCCCCTCACGATTTCCCACTCCAGCGCGCGTCTTTTTCCTACTCGGGCTTTTTCCACAGGCATGCCGTGCAGATGACAGCAGGAGGTGGCGCAAAGTAGGGAAGGGTGACTCGAGAGAAAGGAGTAAAAGAGCTTCCGAAGGAGATGACTGCTATTGACGGTTGTTTTGCTCGTCTGTGTGCGTGTGTGTGTTGTTTTTTTTTGTGTTGTATGTGTTTCATCCTTATTTCTTCTTTGTTTATTTTTCTTTTTACTTGTCGTGGTTGTTTCTTCTTCGTTTCTTGCCATGTTTTGTTTCGTAAAGAGCATGACAACTGCAAAAAAAAAAACAATAATAGCCAAAAAAAGAAAAACAAAGAAACTATTTTAGGGCTTTGATTCCCCTTGTATACGTGGGTGGGCCCTGGAGGGGGAGGGGGAGAGTAAGTTGAAGGGAATTTGTCCCGGCAAGGAGAGAAGAAAAGAGAAGCGAGGCCTCTGCGCGACACTCCCCCCTCCCAGTCCAGCTGTGCATCCGAGATCTCAACAAAGCAGCTCGTTGCCCGCGTTTGTTCCTGCCACTTTCCCTTCTTTTTTTTTCTGCTAACCGTGGCGGCGGCGGTAGTTGCAGTGGAGGCCTACACACACACACACACACACACACACGCACACGCACACGCACACGCACGCACACGACGGGGGCGGGGAGGCTATGCGTGTAAAGAGCATCGTCATTGACGGCTTCAAGTCCTATGCCCATCGCAAGGCCCTTGACGACTTGAGTCCGCACTTCAACGCTATTACCGGCCTCAATGGCAGTGGAAAATCAAATATATTTGATGCAGTGTGCTTCGTCATGGGCATCACCAACTTGAAACGTGTTCGTGCGGAAGATCCGCGGGAACTTATCTTTCGGGCAGGCACCACAGGTGTTCATGCGGCGCGTGTCACGATTGAATTTATTAACGACGACTCTCGTACGGCGCCGCCAGGCTACAGCTGTGAGGAGTATCCGATCATCACCGTAGGGCGGCAGATTAAGCTGGGTGGGAAGCAGCAGTTCTTCCTGAACAACACCGTATCCATGCAGAGCAAAGTCAAGCGCTTCTTTGAGAGCATCAGTCTTAACGTTGACAACCCACATTTCATGGTATTGCAGGGGACGGTGCACAAACTCATTGGCATGCGCTCGCAAGACATCCTCTCCCTCATAGAGGAAGCCGTCGGAACGAAGGCGTTTGATCACCGTCGACGCACTGCCGAGAGTCTGATTCGCAGCAAGGAAAAGAAAATGGAAGAGATTGACAATAACATTGAGACACAGATAGGCCCTATGCTGCGTGCCATGAAGGCAGACCAGGACGAGTATGAGCGCTTTGTGCAGATGAGTGAGGGCATAGAAGAGAGGCGGCGATTTCGTGTCGCCTTTGAGTACCACGAGCAGCGAAAACAGTTGGAGCAACGCACGGAGCGGTGCGCCGCACTTGAGAGAGACGTCGCCTCATCCAAGGAGCAAGTGCAGTTCCTGCCCGCATCGGAGGATGCCGCTACGCGGAGACTGATGGAGCTGCAACAATCCCTTGCGGCGCCCGCGGAGGCGGTGATTTCCCTCCACGAAGAGGAAGCTGCACTTAAAAAGCAGCTGGCGCGGGATGAGGCACACGTGGAGGGGGCCGAAAAGGCCTTGCGCCTTCTCAAGGACAACGCCCGCAAACTGGAAAGAGAAAAGGAGAAGCAGCAGGGTAGAATGGAAAAGTTTGCGTCCAAAAAGGAGCAGCGAGACGCACTTGTGGAGCGTCTCCGTGTGGAGAAGGAGAATGTTGCAAAGCTGAAGCGCTCGTTACAGTTGCAAATCTCGGGGGTGCGAGCCGGTATTTCCGGCATGTCGTTAGAAGAAGAGCGTGCCGACATTGAACGCCGGCTGATTCACCACGGCGCAGAAGTACGACGGTGTGACGAGCGCGTCAAGGAGCTGGAACGGCAACTGCAACACTTTCAACAGAAGACGGCTGCACGGAGTGAAACGATTGCAAAGCTTGAAGCAGAACTAGCGAGGGCACGTGAACGCCTTGATGCGGAGACGGAGACGTATGCAACAGTGGCCCCGCTTGAGGCGCGTGGACGTGCATTGCAGGAGGAACTTGCGCAGCTAAAGGCAGAGCACTGGAAAGCGAACGATGCACTGCAACGTGAGATGGGCAATGGTGGTCGTGGCTTCGATGTGGAGTACGACCGACGCGCTTGCCCAGGTATTGACCAACATATTCATGGCCGCGTTGCAGAGCTCATTGTGCCAAGGGAGGAAAAGTATGCAATGGCCCTTATGGTTGGGGCGCAAACGCAACTACTGCGTGTTGTTGTAACAAATGATCTTGTGGCGGAAAAGGTTATTCGTCATGGGCTGCGGCAACGCACGGCATTCCTTCCGTTGAATACGTTGCAGCGGCCCAAGGGTGTTGATGGAGCTCGCATGGAGGAGGCGAAACGGATTGCTGCGCGAATGGGGGGCTTCCTCGCCATTGCAAAAGACTTGATAGAAATTAAAGATGAATCCCACCGCATCGTAGCGGAGCATGTCTACGGGCAGTTCTTTGTCTGCTCCTCACTGGCCCTGGCTCAGGAGCTTGCGTACAATCCAGCCGTGCGATGCAAGGCTGTCTCGCTTGATGGGGACGTGGCGGAGCCGAATGGACTCATGACGGGTGGATCGACGCAGCAGCTTCGTGACATTTTCGCGGAGGTTCGTGCGTACCATCAGCGCAAGGCCCCTGTAAAAGAGCTGCGGGCAAAAATTGCCCGGGTGGAGAAGGAGTTGGAGGTCGTTCAGGAGCAGCTGCGACAACAGGCGCCCCTGCTACGGCGGTACAAGGAGGCGGAGGAG
This sequence comes from Trypanosoma conorhini, assembly GCF_003719485.1. Classification (NCBI taxonomy): domain Eukaryota; phylum Euglenozoa; class Kinetoplastea; order Trypanosomatida; family Trypanosomatidae; genus Trypanosoma; species Trypanosoma conorhini. Next base: position 828 of record NW_021704912.1, on the reverse strand, counting down.
GCGTTGAGGCTGGCAGAGCACAAGCTTCAGCTTGAACGCGGCGATAACAGCGGGCCTGTGGAGGAGTTGGGTGCCGCGCTTGATGAGGAACGGCGCAAACACGAGGTGGAAGTTGTGGCACTGCGGGAGCTAAAGGAACGCAAGGCGGCGCTGGAGCGGCACACCCGTGAAGACCCCGACGAGGCGCGCAGAGAACTCCAGAAGCAGCTCTCTGCGGCACAGGAGCGATGTAGTGCCCTCGCCCGCGAGGAAGAGGCGGGGTCGGCGGAGTTTGAGCGAATGGAGGCGGATGTCACGCAGTTGGCGGCGGATCTGGAGCGGAAGCTGACGGAAGTGGAGGAAGAGATATCGCACCGCACTGCGGCCCGTGACGGAGCCAAGTTACAACTGGGCGAAACAGGCGGAAAGCTGCAGAACGTGATAGAGCAGCTACAACGGATGGAGGAGCAGCGGCAGCGACTTGAGAAGGAGGTGGAGGAGGTGCAACACGAACTACAACAGCTCTTGGTGAAAAAGACATCCCTTGAAACATTTATAAAAAATGCCGAGGTGGACCTTCGTGACACGGCGAAGGCGACAGAGGAGCTACAGAAATCCGTACATGAGGCAGAACGGCGCCACGCCTGGTTAGTGGAGGAACGACACACCTTTGGACGAAGCGAGGGTCCGTATTACTTTGACGACAAGGTAAGAACGGCTGCCACGTTGCAGGAATTACGCGAGGCTGAGTCTCAGGCCGCAGTGATGTCCAAACGCCTAAATCGCAAAGCCACGATCCTCTACGAGGAACGTAAAAAGGAATACGATGAGTTGGTGCTGCAACGCTCC
>NW_021704909.1:0-6791 GCF_003719485.1 Trypanosoma conorhini | reverse complement strand
GTTAATAATAAAAGGTAGAACTTGTGATATATATATATATATATATATTCTTTAAGAGGAGCCCTTTATTAGCCAAAATCTATGCTTTGCTTGACGCGTTTGGTGCGGAGGGCTCACGGAGGTGCATTGCGCAGTTTTTTGTCGTATCCAATGAATGAAATTAACCCAGTCGTCTTTCTTGAAATCACGGTGGAAGGAGAAGCATTGGGTCGGGTAACTGTGGAGCTTTTTCATGATACAGTACCTAAAACTACCGAAAATTTTCGTTCACTATGCACAGGCGAACGTGGTCATAGTCAATGTCCTTTGTATTACAAAGGGGTTCCTTTTCATCGAATCATACCCGGATTTATCGTACAAGGTGGTGACATTTTGACAAAGGATGGTCGCGGCAATGTTAGTGTTTTTGGTTTTCCCTTTTCAGATGAGAGTTTTGGCGGAAAAGCAGGAAAGCATCTTCCACGTACGGTCGCCATGGCCCACAGTGGACCCAACCAAAATGGTTCACAATTTTTCTTTAATTTAAGACGGAATGAGCATTTGGATGGGAAGTATGTCGTATGCGGACAAGTATTGGAAGGATGGGATCTGGTGGAGCGAGTGGCGGCGTTGTGTGGGTCACGCTGTGGCGTGCCGGTGAGTCGTGCATGGATCACGGATTGCGGGCAAAGCAGCGGTGCAAAGCTTGAGGAGACAGAGAGGGCTCTTGCCGGGGAACGCTCCTTGCACTCTATGCCTGGAAAGGAAGTTCTAGACCTTATTTCCCCACGATACTAGGGCCACGACAATTGAGGCTTCGTTTATATATTTGTTGTAGTGTGTTTTTGCTTCACGTTGCACGTTTCTTCTTTTTAAACAACTGTGCCTAACTCCAATATACTATTTTCCCCCCCTTTTCTTTGTGTGTGTGTGTGTGTGTGTTGTTGTTTTTTCTTCTTGAACACAACGACAACAACAACAAAAAACACGCACCGTCAATTTTTCTTCTGTAGTCCTTTTAAAGAAGTGAGGGAAAAGGGATTTCTTTCGTTTCTTGCTGCAAATGAGGAACAGGAGCACAGGAAGCGAAGGAAGGATGAGAGAAATCCAAGTCCGCGGTGGAGGTTTAGAGGCACATCATAGGGCAACACGAGGAGCTTCGACACGTACGGGGAAAAGCGAAATAAGGGATTCCATGTTGCACCTTATTGCTGAAACCGCGTCAGGGTACAGCGGAGGGGAGCACGGCATGTTGAGTACTGAGCGTCTTGTTCTCGAGATGGGTCTGATGGATATGAAGTCTGCTCCGCTCCATTTGACAGAAAAGCTGAAAAAAAAGTCCGATGTGGATGTTACTGCACCGCCATCTGGAGAGTCTGACAGCGTTGTTGGGCAGACCAAGCACCCCTTTCACGGCAAAGAGAAGGCTCAACGCGTCGTTGGAAGTGGCTTTCTCCAAGACGACATCTTGTATCACGTACTAAGCTTTATGTCATGGCGTTCTGTGCTGCAGATGAGAGGCGTAAGCAAGCAGTTTCTTTCACTTTCATTGTCTTTTGTGACGGTGTGCCGACTGCCTCACAGTGAAGCGCCCGTTCTTTTTATTCCTTGTCACGAAGACCTCATGGCGAATGAGGCGAAAGTGGAAGCTGAGCTGTATCCTACGCGTAGGCCGTGTGAATTGTTAAAGTATGGACCGTTGTCTGATTCTCCGGCGAATGTCAAAACATGTGAGAGCCCATTTTGTAGTGAACAGCGCATTTTCATTGGTCAGCTGCGCCGTGATGGCACAGTACCGATGATTAAGTGGCTTTTACGGACGGTTTTGGAGATACCTTCCGAGTTACTTGTTGCCGTAGAAAACCACCGAAACAGAACTTCTAAGCGGGGGAAGGGATGCGTGTGGTTAACTTTGCGGGACGGTGCAGCCTCAGAGGTTATTTCCTATCACCATCGTGTCTTCTTTGACAAAGTGCATCACGTGGAAGGGGTTTGGCTGGTCCCGCCCAGAAGCAAAGAACAGCTCTTCGCCCTCGCCACTGCCCGAGGAAATCTAGCAGGGAGGTCGAAGCAATTGCCACGTGGCACATTGGTTGTGGAAACGCCAAATTCTGCGGCTTCCCCAGCTACGACGTCGGTGTCGTGGTCCACAGTCTCAACGACCCATACTTCCATGTCTCCATCTCCGACTTCATCTCCGTCGTCCCAATTCCCATTTCAAAGATGGAAAAATTGCCAGCAATTGCGGGGGTTATGGCGTCATAATCCCTATTCCTTCACTTCTCCAATTTCATATATTCTCCCACCCTAAAGTATTGCTTTTTTTTCTACTCTTTTTGTGTTTGCTTTGCTCCTCCCATCGGACTCTACTCCACCTCTTTTGACTAACACGTGGCGAGGGAGGGGGCCTTCTTGCGTACGGAAAGGTAATAATAAAAATATAAACGAAAATCTTTTTTTTGTTTTGTTTTCGCTTCGCGAATTGGGGAATGTGGAAGCTACCTTGGCGGATTCCAGCACTGAATCGTGCGTCCTATGGAAGTAATCTAAAAGAGCTAGCATGTAACTGGTGGTGGTGGAACAATGAAAAGGAGTGACAATGATAATGTCGACTGACGTAATTTATGTGCACCGTTGTGAAGTGCAAGTGTCACAGCCTGAATGTGGGTGAATGGAGTTATCGACGACGGGTTTGCAGCCATGCGTGCTCGCAACTTGGCCTCAGCAGCGAGCAACGTGGGGTGTCACCTCCAAAACACCATTGCTCACGGGATCTGAGCAACTTACATTCAGCCGCAAGTGAGAAGAAAAGAGGAAGTGAAGAAAAAAGAAAAAGCGTTTCTCCCCAAAATACAGAAGGAATGGAAAGAAACAGACGGAAGACACGAACGCACATGACTTTCCTCTGGAAGAGCGTGGAATCGCATGTGTTGCAAACGAAGGTCGTATTGAGAACTTATTCCATCAGCCCTTGTTGCTGGCATTTGCTTCTGGACACAGTGGAAAGTAACTGTAATGAGGGGACGAGACTATCTACTGAAGATGTTGGCACACACTTGCACCCTCCCCACCTTTCTTGTAACGCATCACTCTCCCCATATGTGTATATATACCTTGCTTTCTTCTGATTGTGGCCCGTATATACTTGCTGGGATATATATATATATATATAATATGCACACCTCTATCTAGACGCATTTATATACACGCGTTTATATATACACATATACACACATATATATATATATATACGATGGACCATACGTAGATGTTCTCTCAAAGAGGCATGCGTATCATTTTCATTTTTTTCTTTTACGTTTTTTCTTATTGTTTTCTCTTCCTCTACATTTTTATGGTTCTTTTTTTTTATTGTTTTTTTTTTTACTTTTGCGATCCCTCCATGTTCTACAGTAACTGCGAACATACAAAAAAAAACAGAACAATATAAGCGGCGAATAAACACCGCACGGAGACGATATACCGCAACTAACACGGGGTGGAAGTATAAGCGAGATGAAACTGAATGAGTTCTTCGTGTCCGGTTGAGGCTGCTGCGTCCACCGCCGTTGAGAAGTATACGCGTTGGGCGGCTGTGCGTGCAGCGGCGGCACACTGAAGTGGAGGGGCAGAGACGGGCAAGAATAAACACTCATGGGGTTGGGGGGTCGGGAGGCGAAAACGCAAATAATTTATTGGTGTAATGGCATAACTTGTTCCCTCGTCCCCAAGCCACAACAGCCCACGTTCGCTAAAATAAAACAAAAACTAAAGTAAAAAAAATGACAGATAACATTGCCCTTTTCGTGTTTCTCGTGCGATTACTTTTTTTTTTCTTTCTTCTTTTTGTCTCTCTCGCAGTTTAGCTTCTGTGGGGGAATGGACGCCGGGGGCAGCAGTTGCCGCAAGTGTGGGTGGTATCCACCTCCACAAGGAAGAATCCACATAAAATAGAGAACAAGGGAGAAGCATAGCAAAAAGTTAAAAAAACACAGAGCAATAAAAAAAAGCAGGGGCAATTACTATAACGCCTTTATTGCGCAGTCGAGAAAGAACGAAAACAGGAAAATGCCTGCGAATGACTGTGTGCTCATGGACAAAATCATCGAGGGCGATGGTAAGACGATTCCGCATAAAGGAAGCATTGTGACTCTTGACTACGTCGGGTTTCTGCCAGATGGCAAAAAGTTTGACTCCACCATCGAGCGTGGAAAACCGTTTGTGTTCCGTGTGGGCTGTGGTGAGGTCATCAAGGGCTGGGATGAGGGGATTGTGCAGATGTCAAAGGGCGAGCGGAGCCGTTTGACGATGCCACCGTCTTTGGCATTTGGATCCACCGGCTTCCCCGGCATGATCCCCCCCGACACTGTAATCGTTTTTGAGGTGACACTACTAGACGTTGCTTGAGGCCGGCTGCGGCTGTGCGGGCAGGGCAGACACGCGGACATATGTAAACGTACGCAAAACCGAGCGATGAAAGAAAGAAAATGGAGAGCGTGAGAAATAAAAAGAGGGATAGCAATAGATGTGCTGCATCTGTCCTTTTTTTTTTGTCTTTTGGTTTTCTTCTTTGCTCTACTTACTTTTTTCTCTTCGTCGTCGTCGTCTCTCTACTTGCCGTCCTGCAATTTAATCATTAAGCCGAGTGTATATTTGTGTTGCTTGAGATTGTCAATATGTTCCTGGGAGGAATTTTGCGTGGCGTCGTTTGGAAAAGGAAGACGGTGGAACACAGACATATGGCTTTCTTGTTGTTGGGTGGGTTCCGCTTTCCCTCGCTTTTCGCTTGCTGATGAACTTTTTTGTTTTTGCTTTTTGCTTGCTTGCTTGCTTGTTCGTTCACTCTGGTGGAAGTTTGGAATAAAGAGACAAGATGCTATCAACGGACACTGCGACGATGCAGCCTGACACTGCGACGATGCAGCCTGACACTGCGACGATGCAGCCTGACACTGCGACGATGCAGCCTGACACTGCGACGACGCAGCTTGACACTGCGGATCCTGGCGTCAGCAGCGTCGTCGTCCCTCCCATTGGTGTGGCCCGGTTCTCTTTCCTGCGGCGGTGCTACGTTAACGAGTTTAAGTCCGCCGTGATTGTGGAGTTTATAGGAACCTTTCTGCTGGTGCTTACCGTCCCTCTTAGCAGCATCAACAACCCCGAGATGGCTCCTTTTTCCGTCGGCTTCCTGCTCATGTCGCTGGTGTTCTCCTTCGGATACATGAGCGGAGGACACCTGAATCCAATGGTCTCATTCGCGGTGTTTCTTAGCAGCGCCAACTTTGGAAAGACCCGCATGCTCTTTTACTTTCTTGCACAGATGCTTGGTGGGGTGGCTGCTGCTTTCTACTGCGTCCTGCTTCACGGTAATGAGTTTCCCGTACCGAATATGGGTCTGAACTTTGTGCAAATGCTGCGAGCATTTTTGGCTGAAAGCGTCTTTACTTTCGTCTTAACGTCCGTCGTACTGCACGTTGCCGTGAGCAAGCAACGCAATAATAATTTCTACGGTTTTGCTATAGGCTCTGCCGTACTTGTGGGTGGATTGACCTGTGGGTCGATTTCCGGTGGGGCCTTTAACCCCGCCGTTGCCACCGCCTTGATAGTTGTCCGTTGCTTTGTTTCATTCTCCGAGTCCGGTTGCACGCCCATGGCATCGCTGTGGGTGTATTGGGCCTCTGAGGCGGTGGGGTCGATCGTCGGCACTATTTTGTACCTCGCGGTGCAGAACGTGGAGGAGCGCTTTTGAGGACAGGCGGCAGGAGGCGCCACAATACGTGGGGAGAATCAACAAAAAAAAAACAAAAGGGGTGGATGGTGTTTCTGCAGGGGCGACGGCGCCCCTTCCGCCGTCCTCGCACGAAAGGCGTGCGCGGGATCCGGCCAATCGTATCAAGTTAGCAGGCCATTTTTACGCAATAAAAAAAGTGCGACCGAAAGTGGAGTGAAGACAACATTGTTTTGCTTTTTAGATCTTACTGCACCACACACCGATGAAATGTGATGGAAGTAGGATAACGTTTGCTACTCTGCGTGTAGGGATTGGAGGATAGGATGGCGCTCCACACATTCTTCTCCTGTTTTGTTCTTGTTTGCTTGCTGTTTTTTTTTTCTTCTGCGGGTCACTCTTTCGGAAGCAAGGATAACCATCTATGGCGGCTCTTACAGACGAACAGATCCGTGAGGCATTCAACCTCTTTGATGCCGACGGCTCAGGCGCCATTGATGCGGAGGAGATGGCGCTGGCGATGAAGGGGCTCGGGTTTGGCGACCTGCCGCGCGACGAGGTGGAGCGTATGATCCGCACGATGTCCACTGACTCAAAGGGGCTCATTGGGTACGGCGAGTTTGAGCGCGTGGTGAAGTCGCGCATGGCACAGAAGGACTCCCCGGAGGAGATACTGAAGGCATTTCAGCTGTTTGACCTCGACAAGAAGGGAAAGATTTCGTTTGCCAACCTGAAGGAGGTGGCCAAACTCCTGGGCGAGAACCCTGGCGACGATGTGCTGCAGGAGATGATCGCCGAGGCAGACGAGGACGGCGACGGCGAGGTCTCCTTTGAGGAGTTCAACAGTGTTATGATGCAGATGCGGGGAAAGTAAGACAGAGTTATATTAATAGAAATACAGGCAGTTGCAGACCGCAGCCTGCTCTGTGAACATTATTTGTTGCTGTTGTTGTTTCTTCTTTTTTTGCCTACTCCCCAAATCACGAATTTGCTAGGGAAAGTATAGAAGGGACTGAGAGGCAAGAAAGGGTTTCCCCCACTGACCTTTTTTATTGCTGCACAAAATACCGCTACCTGTGCCAAGAGT
>NW_021704910.1:0-6775 GCF_003719485.1 Trypanosoma conorhini | reverse complement strand
CCCTTCTACTAGTAGTTTTTGTCTGTTTTTTTTTAATTGCAGTCTTCTTTCTCCTTTCGGGTGCTTGTTTGTTCGTGCTTTCGATTCCCCCTCGCCTCTCTCGTCGGCTTCCCCCACCCACCCCCTCCCTCCCCTTTGGGCGGCGGCGCCTTGCCGCCGGGCTGTCACTGCCCGGGCTGCGCTTGCTGATATTTGTTGTGTAAGCTTTCCTCACAGTGCGCCGTGTGGGCCGTGGATCGCCACCTTCTCCTCTCTGCGCCTGTCACGGTGCGGCTGTTGCCACCGCCTCGTCTCTGTCTCTGACCGAAGACTCAACGTCAATTACTCCCTGAGAGCAGCTCACGGTGGCTGCGATTTATGCCATGTGCGCCGGAGTTGTGTGCTGCTGTGCCTGCGTTTTTGTGTCCATTATGCTGCCTTTTATTATTTGTGTGTTGGTACGCATCGCTTTGTCATGACGGTCTTTTTTTGTTTTGTTTGTCGGTTGTGGCAGTGGTGAGAAATTTCTTGTTGATTGTAGATTTGAAGGGGGCGAGGCTGCAAAAAAAAAAAAGGAGCTGTGTGTTCTTTAATTGTGCGAATGAGCCTGCAGAGCACTGTGGCGAAACAGTTGCTGCGGCAGTCCACGCTGCAGCCGCGACTGAAGCTTCCGGCCGGTAGGATTGTGTCGCTGGAGGAGGGTCGACGTTTGGCGCGCCTGGTGCACGAGGAGGAGGAACACACAGCTGCTGCCAATGTGGGTGCTGTTGAGAATCGCTCGCTGAGTACCCCCGTCGTTCTGGAGGAGCAGGTCTCAAAGCGCATCTTGCTGCTGCGGCGGAAGAGTAATAAGGCCGCCAACGTCAAGGCGGCTGTCGCCTACGCTCAGCGCAGCAAGGGGCCAAGTGCAGTGGAAAAGGTTGGCAGTGAGGTGCGGGACATTGCAGTTAAGTTGCTGCGCAAAGATGGGTCAGCCCGTGGTGCATTGAAGCAACGCCACAGTCGCGGTAACGGTGCAAAGAAGCGAAAGGGGACGTCACATAAGTGAATGAACAGTGAAATTGTGAGTCATTCGTTACGTAATTGTGTAATGTGGCGACTGAGAGTTATCTCGCTCCGTGTGTCTTGTCTCTTGTTTCTGTTCCCTCTTACACTGCACCCTGCGAATAATTGAGGCTTTTTGTGGTTGCCAGGCGTATGGCTTGTAATTCGTGTCTTGCTTTTGTTGTTTTTCCTTTTCATTTCTCATTCATTTTTGTTCCGCATTTTTAGTAGGACCTTCGGCTCCCCGGCGCTTGCGTTACTTCGCTCACTATTGGGTGTGCCCGTGTCTGCGTGGATCGGTGGCTCTTTCGCGTCGTCGTCGTTGTTGTTGTTGTGGTTTCACGGGGCTCACCGTCCAGTGTTGGAGCCGACTTCTGCTCAACGGAAAAGCCAAGGCGGGGGCCTCGCGCCGCCCCAAGGCTGTCCTCGTCAATAGTTCTAGCAGTACATCGTTACTGTCCTGTTTTTCTTTTTCCTTCTTGGGCAGCTACTGCTTCTGGGAGGCGTCGCGGCCCTCTCGCCTGGAATGTTCTCCACTTGTTTCTCGCTGCTCTTTGGCTGGACGTCTCTGCTGCTGACGGACATCGCGCTGTCGAATTTTTCGGTGAATCTCGGTCTTGCGACTCTGCGTAACGCGTCGTGTGCGACCATGCAGATTGGGGCGACGGGTGGCACCTTCAACGCGTCGACGTGGTCTCTTGGCTTGGCAGAGCCATCGCTGCTGTCGTGCGCTGTGGAGGTCGAGATGGGCAGTGTTCGCTCGCGAGTCTTCTCGAACGTTCGCGTGCTGCCGAGCGCGATCGCGCTCAAGCGGGCGTCGGATGATCGCTGCTCCAACGAAGTCTTCCGTAGAGACCGTTGCACGTTTGCCATGCGGCTGGAGGGTCTCCGGGTGGAGCCTCCGGTTCCGCTGCTGCAGCTGGGGATGGAGGCGGCCAAGCGGTACATTGAAAGAGAGGCGGGGGTCTACGCCTGCGGAGTTGCCCTCCCGCGCCTTGAGGGGGAGCTGCGGAACCGCACCGTTAATCCACCCGCGTCGTGTCCCCCGTTTATTGAAGGGGACACACCGTTGAGTAAATCACCCCTGTTCCGTGCCTTGCTGAACATCTTGAATAAGTTCCCGGAGGTCCTCGGAGTACGCCTGGAGGCATCTGCGTTGGCTGAGACGACGATTCGATTGCACCTGAACTTCTCTCACGGGCTCCACATGTTAATGCACAACACGACGGGGTCCACCGGCGGGTTTATCTCTTCTTTAGAGGCGTTTCAGTCACTACTGTCCGCGCTTTCGCATGGTCGTGTAGAGTGGAGTGGCACACCACATTTTCCTGCCGCCGCGAATGGCTCCATGCAGGTTGACGTTTCTGAGCCCTTTGAGATGTCACTAGACGTCTCCTTTTATGGCCTTCGCTGTGCTGCCGATGGGCTTCACTGCAGTCTCCCGTGTGCCGGCGGAGCCCAGTTGCGCAACATTCGTCTCAGCGGGCTGCATGAGTGGGATCGGCTTGTGGTGAACCACATCGGCCCCTGGGCCTCGCAGGTCGCTAATGGGGTCTGCAATTCCGTGGTGTTGCCCTTTTGCGCCACAAGCGAGAACCGGTTTCAAATCCCCATGAAGGAACGAACACCACTTGTCATGGTGCCCCCAACCGCATTGTCAATCATCTCCGTGTTTCTTGCCGTGGCGTTCGTTGCTGGAATGATTTGTCTGAGCGTCCTGCGTCACCGTCGTTCCCCCGCGAAGCTGTGGGACGGGTCCGACATCTCACTTCAGCGTGTGCTCTTGGAGGATACGCTGCTGGTCCTGATGATTGTGGTCAACGCACTGGCGTTTCTTTGGTCAAACACCACCACCGCCGCGACGCTTGTCGTTGGCGACGAGATGCGAATGTTGTCCTTCTCACTCGTGGAGACGACTCGTAGTCTGTACGAGGCTGGACTGAAGCCGTTTGCGGTGTTGGTCTTCATCTTCAGCGGGGTGTATCCGTACTTCAAGCTTGCGAGCATTTGCGTCTGCACGCTCGTCCTTCAGAAACCAGAGTTGGTGATACTGAGGGTGATCGATTATTTTGGAAAGCTCTCCTTCCTTGACTCCTACGCGATGGTGATCATGGCCGCTGGCCTGCAGATAGCGGGCATCGCCGACGTCCACATTCTTCCTGGGTTTTACGTCTTCCTTGCGGCAACGATTCTTTGCATACTCATCGGAAACTACGCCACGGCTTTGTGGCGCCGCAATACCTCGCTTCGTTGCCGCCCAGAGTCAGTGGTCATAAACGTGGAAGACGCTTTAGACAACGGTTTCCTCTTGACCCCGGAAGATGAGGCTGACAAGAATATCTCAGGGGCTCATAAGACCTCGTCAAGGCGACTGCAACGCCTGCTTTGGCGCGCACTCAACATCCTCTTCGTTGCCGCTTGCATCTTGCCCGTGTGGGTTGTGCCATGCCTGAGCTACCGCGTGAGGGGCGTTGCTTCCGTGCTTCAGCCAACCGACAGGAATATGACCTTGTTTGAGCTCGCCTCCACCTCAACCATGCTTCTTGTGACGTGCGTATTCACCGTCGGCATTGCGCCAATGTTGTATGTTGTCTTTTACCCACGGTGTGCGCTGCTTGCCTCTTGGGGCGCGGCTGACGCACTCCTCATGGCGTGCGTCGCCGGCCTTCTTCAGCTGGGGCAGTTTGTGGAGTTTATCATTGGGAGGGACATGAACGCCGTGTACACCGCGGAGGCGCGCCTCCTCTGGCCGCTGCTTCCGCTTCTATTCTCCTCCGCGTGGCAGTGGGTCCTCGCCGCCGAACAAGTCTTTGGGTTGTCGGGGCGCATCAAAGAGGCCTGGGCGGCACGCGGCGAGGCGGCGGCGGCGACGAGGGAGGCAGAGCGGGAGGGGGAGGGAGGCGGGGAGAGGCCGGCAACGCCCCCGCAGCAAGGCATTTAGCAAAAAAAAAGCAAACGGTAAAATAAAAAAATCAGTCAGCCAATTAACCTCCTGAAGTGGTTCGTGAGCTTCCATCTTATCTCTTCTCTCTGGCGGTTGCTTTTCCATCGTTGCGGACGCATGAAAGTCACACTCACGCGAAGTGTGTTGCGGCGCGCACCGCATTTTATACGTGGGCTGCCTTGATGCCCGGGCTGAAACTGCGGCGCTGAAAAGCCGTGGGCGTGCGGCGGAAGCGAAGGGCGCTGGTGGAACTTTGGCTTTCGTTTGCGCATGAAGTCGCCTACGGGTGTCCCAAGAGGGGTACACACACACTTAAGAATAATAAGGGAAACTGCGGCAGTGGTGCTGGGGGCGCCGTCAAGGGCCAGAGGGTGAGGAATGGGGGGCGGAGGAACTGGCGCGGGTTTGCCCTATGCGATGCGGCCTCGTGTGTCCGCGGCGATGATTTGATTTGATTTTTTTTTTCTACTTTGGGCGATTTCTTTGGCTTCCTTTTTGCACCACAACCGCAACAAAAATGAAAGAAAACCACCTTCGCCATGCATCTGAGGAGTTGAAAAGGTTCAAATTGAATGCTGGACGTTAGCCGCTTTGCGGCGTTATTGAAGTGTTCTGCGCGTAGCCGTTTTTTCCTCCCCTGCCCTGCCCTGCCCTGCACTTTTGTTTCTCTGCTTCTGTGTGGCCCCCTTCTTGCCTTTCCCCACGATTGAGGCATGCGCACGCGCATGGCAATGTGGTATATGCGTGGAGGAGTGGGGTGGGAGGCGGGCACACGCTCCTTCTCTCTTCCTCTTCCTCTTCCTCTTCCTCTTCCTCTTCCTCTTCCTCACTCACACATGCATTGTGTGTGTGTGTGTGTGTGTGTGTGTGACGTTGCTGCACCTGCCATATGCTTCGCCATTTCCTTTTTATTCGCTCTTTTTTTATATGTTTTGCGTGGATGGCGCATTCTTTACGCACGCGTCTCTGTGACTCCTTTTCTCCCCACCAGGAAGGAAAAATGGCGAGCACGACAGGAACTTGGCGCCCGTGCGCCGCAATGAGCAGGCACTTTCTCCCAAGACGTGCCACTCCCTGCCGCTGCCGCCCTCGCCGTGGAAATTCTCGCTGCTGATGGCCCACGTGCGTCACGTAACCCTTCGCGTCTGAATACAGTTCTTCTTGAATCAGCTACGCACGGAGTGCGCCCGCGACACCGGTACGCCGCGTGAGTTTCCTCCGTCGCGGCACGGCACGGATGCGGCGTAGATGTGTGCGACACTGCAGCTGTTGCAGCCTCCGCGTTGCAGCGACCGCCACTCCTCCTCTCCGCACGGTGGGGCGCCCGCGGTGGCGGAGGGGAACGCGTCCGCGAAGGGCCTCGGCGCTCAAGGCGCAGTGCTCACCGCAGGAAGTCACTGCTGACACCCCCCGCAGTGGCCACCTACCCGCGAGGAGTCGAGGTTGCTGCTTGGCGCGACGGAGCCTACATGCGCTGAGCTCTGGGCTTGACACAGCGCAGACAACGCCCGCCGCCCAGCTCTCAGCCACGCCCAGTAGCGAGGGGGTAGGCCAAACTCCGGGACGCATCGCACACCTGCATCGAAGCCCACGGAGCGGGAGAAAAAAATAAATAAATGAAATAAACGGAGGAGGTGGAGGGGACTTGTTAGTTGCGTTTCAAGTTATTCTTCTTTGCTTCCTCAATTTCTGCCATCTTGTGTACGCTCTTAGCGCAGATGAGGGCGTCTGCGAAGGTCTGGCTGCAGGAGCAAAGGAAGCGACGAAATGCTTTGCCTCCCGAGGAGGAAGCACGGATTCAGAGACTGAAGGAGCGCCTGCAACTCGGTGCCCCTCTTCAGCCGCATGAAGTGCAGCAAATAGGCAGGCGGAGCCAACCGACACCAGGCACTTCGCTTGCCACTGCCAGCCTGCCTGAGCAAAACGCTATTCTGCTCGCCCGCCTCGACAACATGGAGAAGCTGCTTCGTCACGGCGAGGAGGAGCGAATACGGCTGCGCACCCAACTGCTGCAGGCATCCGACGAAAATCGCCGCTGTGCCATGCAGCTCATACACTCTGCTTTGGAGAGGCATAAGGAGGAGTTGCTTTTAGAGGAGCAACTGTTCCGGGAAAGGCTGCTACGGCTTGAGAGCGAAACAAGACAAAATATCCTTTGGGAGGTGAACCGCCGCTCACGTGGCAGAAGTTGCAGGCGTGGCCCAAACAATGAGCGAGTACAAATAAAAACGAGACTCTTATCAAGCCAACAGTTTTACACCTAATCACTTCAATGACTCTGCAGTTGTGAGAACAGGCGCCCCACAGAATACATCTACAACAAATCACAACAACACATATTACTCGGGGCTCGAATGCGCGTTAATAATGCCTTGCTCATTTGGGTTTCTGTAAAATATTCGCCGCATGAGCTGCGCCTTTGACCGCAATAAATCTCGGTTGAAAGGAAAAAAAACCTATTGGTCCGGCGTTGGCAGGCCTTACAGGGTTCTGTGCGGTGGGAGTCCCGGGCCAGTGCCGGGAATCTCTCTTGTTGTGCGAAGAGCGCCTCGACGGAGTGTGTGTCGCTGCTCCGTGGCCTTCCGCAGGGCTTGTTGGAGGCGGCGGAGCCACTTCTCTGCGTGACAGGTCAGCTGCAGCGGATGAATGGAGGACTCTCGGCCCTGTGCAGCGCGACTGTGAGGGCGCCGCCGGGTTTGCGGCGTTTGCTGTTGGAAGAGCGAGTTTGGCGGCGACGGGTGGTGGTGGAGCGGACGCGGGACTACGCGGTTTGCATTGTTGGTGGCTTCCTGCCACCTGTGCAGCGCC
>NW_021704905.1:6114-6833 GCF_003719485.1 Trypanosoma conorhini | reverse complement strand
GCGGTGTCGCCAGTGTGGCAGAATTCCTTTTTTTTTTTAAAAAAGGGGGTAAAAATGTATGGGGTTTTCCCTCACGGCTTTGGGGAAACAGCAAAAAGCGTGCGTGCGTGTGTGTGTGCGAGGCGGGGCTGCCGCGTGTGCCATAAAGCAGCGACGCGTTTCAGCGATGCGCCGCCGCCTCTGCGCAGGCGCTCAGGCCGTCCGTCCCCCGCACTCCCCGCGGCTGCACGCACCGGCGGCCCCTTTTTTGCGGTCTGGGCGACGGGGAAAGAAGAGGCGCGGGGAGAGGCGTCGGGCGCCCCACTCCCGCCCCGCAAAGCAGGCAGGACCCTCCCGCAGAATCATTTGCCAACGCACGAGGCGCGGAACCCACCCGGGCACGCAGCCAGTAGAAAGAAATGGCAGAAGGAGCCGTCGGCGCCGCCCCCTCCCCTCCAGCCGTGAAAAAACAAAAGATAAAAAGCACCGCGCTACTTGTCTCGCCCCCGGAGCGTCCACCACGCACGCCAGGCCCAATGCAGCAGCGGAAGGCCGAAAAAAACCGGTTTCCCCCACTGCAATTGGGCGGCGGTGAACGGCAGCGGCGCCGCCAGCAGCTCCGCCGCGCCACGCAAAAACTTGCCTCTACCACAAGAACATCAACTCTTCCCGCCCTGCCCTTGACGACTCCCGCGTGCACGCGTATAGAATAAAGCAGGGAAAAGATGATCAACTGCGCA
>NW_021704905.1:3649-6089 GCF_003719485.1 Trypanosoma conorhini | reverse complement strand
GAGGTCGCCCACTGAAAGCAATGAAAACAAACAAGCAATAAAGAATGATAAAAACAGTTACGGTGCTGTACCCATGCGGCCAAGCAGGACGGCAGCGGCTCGTCAGGTGCAAAACAAAAAAGGAAGAGCGACGGGCCTGCATGAGTGGTTGTGTGTATATATATAAGCACACTATGTGTGTCTGCCTCGTGGGGTGCGGCGAGGGCGAGAGAGTCCGTGCAGAAGAACACACAAATAGAGGAAGAAGGGCAAGCTGTGTGTACAGCCCTCTCCTTCTCACTTACTCAGTTCCTCACGCGGCCACCGTCGCAGCGGCAGCCGCACACGCAAGCAGAAGAAGCAGCGCAAGAGTGGGGGCGGAGCGCGCGGCCGCTGCGCCGCTGCCGTCGCTGCCGCCTGGAGACGGGCTCGTTGCATTCGTGGCGGTGGCGTCGGTAGCCGGCGGTGTAGTGGATACTTCTCGGTCGGCTGCCGCGGTCTGTGTGCCGTTCGACGCGCCTCGAAGGCCAGCGGCCCCGACGTTCTCGTCCGCTTCGTCAGTGGAGGGGTTGGCGTCTCCAGCAGTCGATGTGCTGCTTTCGGTGACAAGCTCCGTCGGTGTTGGTTGCCGCACACCGTCTGTCTGTGAAGCAGCGGCGGCCCCAGTTTGTGTGTCTTTCTTCTGCCCCACGTCCCGCGACGGTGGAGTTTCTTCGCCAGTCCCCGCCGTGTGTCCTTCACCGCGGTCGTCGTCAGCGTTAGCGCCGCCACGCGTCGGGGCAGAAGATTGCACGGGGGGCCGAGCAGCATCGTCGGTGGCTGCTGCTGCTGCCTTTGGCCCTGGCGAGCCGGCGGCCGCTTCCCCCGCGGGTTCTGCCCCCTGCGACGCTTGGAGTGCAGCCTGCGGCTCTCGCGGTGGCTGCGGGTGCGTCTCCCCCGGCGCTTTCACTTCCTCATTTTGCCTTTCTGTGGGGTCTGGCGCTTGAGCCTCCCGCTGCCACTGCTGCGCCTCACCCGCCTGCCCTCCGCCGCCGCCGCCCGCCGCGCTGTGAACCGCAGGAGGCGAATCCCGACGGTTATTACGGCCAGCGGGGCCAAACACGGCAGAAATATTGTCCTCCACTTCTTTTTTGCACTTCGCAATTGACGCCTTCTTCGTCGTCTCGTCCGTTTCGTTCTTGAATTCATCCTCACAGTCGCCCAGCAGGAGGTCTCGCCATTTTGCGGCCAAATCCACTTTCTCAACGTCCCCACCAACTGTAACAGGCGGAGTCGACGCGTGGCCCCCGCCGGCGGCGCAGCACAGCGCGCAGAGAGCGCACAGCAACAACGCACGGCCAGCCATCGTCACTCCTCCGACCGCAGCACACGCACAGACACACACACACACGCACAGCGCCTAGCGAGGGGCAGAAAAAAGAAGAAAGTGTAAGGGTGAGACACACACAGACACATCAGCAGCCCGCGCAATGGGTGCATTCAACCAACGCATACAAAGCAGAGAAAGAACGGTCGAGGCACTGCCGTCCCGTTAAGGAAGAAAAGCAGCAACAGCGGCAATCCGCACACCGCGGCGGGGCACAAGGGCCCTTTCTTCCCTCCCGCCACACACACACACACACACACGGACGAAGTGGACGTGCCGGCGGCCCCACCGAAGCGCCCGCGGGCGCACTGCCGACACGCAGCACGTGCAATGGCGCCGTGCCGGCGACCGCCACTTCCCCCGAGTCCCCCGGCAGCCACGCGCCCCGCCCGTGCACCGACGCACCCGCAGGGCGCACGCATCACGCGGGACGCCGTGCGAAGTGACGCTGCCTCCCGCAGGCGTCCTGCAGTCTTCCTTTATTTTGGCTCAGCGCGAATGTCTGCGCCTCCGTGGCGGCGGCGGACGAACCCCTCGCGGCCGCACTCCCTTCACACACACACGCAGAGAAGTGCGGGGGCGAGGCGCAAAAAAGAGAGCCCCGCACACACGCCGCAGCAGACGGCACGGCGCAGGCGAATTGCGACGCCCCCGTCCTGCGAGGGCAAAGACACGCGGAGGAGAAGCCGGCCGCACAGCGCACACCCAACAAGGCACGCGGCGAGAGGGACGGGGCGGGCCCAAAGCCCGCCGCACAGCCTGCGGCTGCTCTGCAGCAGCGAACAACAAAAAAAGAGCCGTCGTCGCCGGTGCCTCTAGCGGAAAGGAGGAGGAGGAGGAAATGGAGGTGTGTCAGCGGCACAGCCGGCGGTGGGGGGAAACAAGACACGGAGACACGCAGCGACAACAGCGGCGGACACGGCGCACAAACTCAAAGTGAACCGCAGCGAGAAAACCCCCCCCCCAAAAAAAAAAAAAAGTTAATAATCCCCGCAATGCCCCTCGCAAAGTTAAAAGAAAAAAAACGAAAGGAATTGCCTCGGCAGGTGTTGTTCCTTTACTCACTTGTCCAGCAGCACAAGAGGACTGTGAGAG
>NW_021704905.1:0-3624 GCF_003719485.1 Trypanosoma conorhini | reverse complement strand
GCAGCAGCAAACAGGAGGGGGAAAAGGGTGCGCCGCCCGTGGGAATGTGCATGGAGTGGCGAAGCAAGAAAAAGAACGAGAGAAAGAAAAATAAAACATCCCTCAGAGCACAGAAGAGAGAGAAAGAAGGATTGTCACACAGGGACGACAATCAAAATAAGCGCAAAAGGCGTACGCGTCGTCCCTGTCATGGTGGGTGCGTGTGCGGTTGCCCCTCACCACTTACCCAGCAGCACAGGCAAGGGCAGCCGTGAGTAGCAGCATGAGAGGTGCACGCACCCACGCTGTGGTGAGGGTGTCACTGCTGTCCGCGTTGCTTTTCGCGTGGCTCCCAGCACTGGGGCCGCTGGTGGTCGTCGTTGTGGTGGCCCCCTCCACGGCGGTGGCGGCCGGGGCGGCAGCGGACGCGCCGGGCCCCCCTGCAAAAGTTGGGGGTGTCTGTGCCTCTCCAGTCCCCTTCGGTTGGGCTCCTGCTGGGACTATTGCCGGGCCCGCACCGTCAATCGTGTGTGGCTGCTGTGTCCGTCCTGCAGCTGGCACTTCTTGGGCCCGTGGACCAGACGAACCTTCCCCATTTGTCCTTGCACTGGCGGGCGGTAGAGTACAAACGCCCTGAGCACCATTCTGGCCGTCCACCACTGTAGGAAGGGTCGCGGCGCCAGTGGAGGACGACGCTGTCTTCCACTTTCTGTGGAGCGCGCCGTTTTCCTCGGTCCCGAAAAGCATCTTGAGCGCAGCATCGTCCGGCGCGCCATCGCCCTGCGTTGTGCGTCCTTCGCAGCGCGTGTCGCACCCGGTCAAGATGAAGGTCGATTCGGCAATGAGGCAGATGCTGCCGGCTTCACTGGCACTCACCTCAGCAGCAGCACTCATTTCAGCGTCAGTCGCAGCCACAACATTAGCCGATACCAGGGAGGCTGTGCACTGCGTCCAGCTGGAGTCGCCGGCAAGACGCCAACGCAACTTGCTTTTGTTGGCCGGGCACGACACCTCCAACAACACATTCACATTAGCCGCAGCCGCCGCATTCGTCGCCCCGCAGACGGAGGCGCAGCAGCAGCCGCAGAGCAGCGCGAGGAGCGCCAGGGCGCACACCGCACGGCGCCGCAGCGTCAGCGTCAGCGTCAGCGTCATCCGTTCCAGTAGTAGGCGCAGCAGTAGTGGTAGTAGCAGCAGTAAAGCCGCTGGGGTCCGTGGGCTGCGGGGCAGCAGGAAGGAGGAGGAGAAGAGACAAAAAAAATGGGGAAATAGTTGGAGAACGGCACACAGAGTGAGGGGATAGAGGAGAAAGCAAAAGACAAGGCAGCCCACCAAGTGCACGTGACAGGAGAACACGCAGCCGCAGCTGCACGCGGCACTGCCAGCGCAGACTGCGAAGACGCCATCCACGTGCACGGCACTACAGGCGCATCGCGTGCGCGTCGGTTGTGCGTGTATGTGTGGGTGTGCCTGCAGACACGCAATGCAAAGACGGCGAAGAGAGAAGCGTGTGGCGGCACACAAACACACGCACGGCAGAGGCCCAGGACGGAAATGAAACAAAAGGAGGCTGGAGACGGAACCGCAGCCCAAGCGGCCGCCAGCCACGAAAAATATGACGAAAAGCAAAGAAGAAAAAAGAAAGAAATTGTCCTGCATTATGTATAAATCCCCCCAAACCCTAAACGAAGAATTACTTTCCTCCATAATGTTTCCTCCCAAAAAAAAGGGGCAGCGAGCTGTCGCGTGGCTTCGCAAAAACTGCGCGTGTATTTTCTGCACGCGACAAAAGCAAACGCGGCGAACATTTCACTTCGTTGCACTCCTCCTCACGTTCGCACCGGGCATTTATACTTCAAGGGCCCTTCAGCGTGCGTGGTGTCTCCTTCGCGGGCCACGCATCATACCCCGCCCGCCCCATCGCCGCGGCGCGGAGTCCCCCACCTGCGTGCCCTGGGCAGAGACGCCAACATCCATGCGGGGAGCTCTCGCCCACCCTCCACAGCGAGAGTGTAAGCAAGAAAAGAAAGCAAAAAGATTCCACACAGAAAAATAAAAGAAAAAAGGGGCTGCACTGAAGAGAACAATCAACGAACGTCAAACAAACTCTGCACGCCTTCCAGCTCGGGTCGCACCGTCTCCTTCCTCGCTGCCGTGGTCTCCGGCTCAGAGGAACGAGACACACCCCCACAGCCCCAGCAGAAGCGGCAGCGGCAGCGGCAGCGACACCGCAGACAGACGCCCACGCACGGAACTGTCTCCGCCGCCGGCCTCCCTCTGCACTGTGCCCGCAGCCTCTTTTGCGGGCGAGACGGAGGCGTTGTTTAAGTCCGGCGCCGGAGGAACGCGCGGTGCCGACGCATCCCCCGCCGTACTCTCAGCCGCGCTGGTCGTCGCGGGGCCAGTGCCGGCTGCCCCTGACGGCTCCTCGGCCACGATGCCAGTTGCTGCAGCCCCGCCGTGCGCAGAGGCCGTCGGGCCACTGGCGGCGGATGCGGCGGCGCGAGGCGGTTGCTCCTCCGGTTCCGGCGGCGTCACGATGGCCTCCTCCTTCCCCTCCAGCGCCGCAACATCACTGGAGTTGAAGCAGCGGTTGTACAGCAAGACGTTCGTCACCGTCACGTGGACCTCTGCGTTTTCCTCGCTGCCCCTGTATTTCCCCACGAAGATTTGCGAGACCCTCTCCGGCGGCCTCCCACGCGGAAATTGCTCAAGAGGAGGCGGAGGCAGAGGCGGAGGAAACGCACCAGTAGATGGAGGTTTCTCCTCCAAACTCCCCACAAGCTGTCCGTCGACGTACGCCGAGCCGCTGCCCTTCTTCACCGTGAGCACCACTCGGTATGCCCTCCCCTCCTTCCACACCAGTGTTTGTGCGTTCCCTCCTTCTGCCCCGAACTTAGTCCTCCATTGCTTGTGCTCGTCGTACCACAGCCCCAGATACGACCCAGTGAACAATGTCCTCATGCCCAGCAGTGGGGTGGCACTCTGTGGCGCTTCGTTGATGGTCACCGTTGCCACAAGAGTCACCTCTTCGCCCACAGAACTGTGCCCTTGGCCACGCCCGTCTCTGCCCACCGGCCACGCAATCTCTGCGCACCACGCCCTGCTAGAGCAAAGCCATTGGCAACCTTCTTTGCTCCTTCCGACACCGTGGCGCCCACCCCAAGGTACTCGTCATTCCAGTGGGTATCGTCGCCACCGTCCGACAAAAACCCAACCAGCCCGTCCGTTGGCATAGTACCGACGCAGGCAGCAGCGTTGGCGGCGGAGGTAGGGCCGCAAACCGTTGCGACTCTGGCGTCCACACTTTCCCAAGTTTGCAGCACAGTCTTGATGCGCCGCAGCTGCTCTGGAAGGCGCGCAAAAACAAGAATGTCTGATCCTTCAGACGCGCCTTTCTTCGTATTGAGGGCAAAGAGCTCATCGTTTGTGTACAGCAGCGAGCAGAGGGGGCATGGTCCGAATCAGCAGCAGGTATTGGTCCAACGTCGTGGGTGCGGGCACATTTTTTTTTTCGGTGTGCGTTTTACGACAACCGAAGTTGGTCGTGCGCCCACAGATCGAGGAGGAAATGCGCTTTCGCATACCACAGTGTTCGACACAGTGATGATGTGGGACTCGATGCTGGAGAGTGCATCCATACCC
>NW_021704895.1:5480-6968 GCF_003719485.1 Trypanosoma conorhini | reverse complement strand
CTCGCGGATTTGACGCAACTGCTGCCCTGCTGAAGGGAAGGCCGAACTCTACACGAAATATGAGAGAGACGTGTGGGCTCATGCAACTGGGGCGATGCTTTGTTTGTTTTGTTTTTTTGTGCGGGCAATGAATATACACACAGACACTCACTGCCCTCTTGTGCTTCTGGACACGTGAAGTGATAAAAACAACTGCCGAAGTAATTTAATATATTTTTTTTTTCGCTGCCCCCTGGGCGGCCTGCTGGACATCAACATTCTTCGTAATTTTGGGATAACTCACCGCGGCCTAAGTTTAGTTTGTGCGCCGTGTTTGCCACTGTCGCTGCGTGTCTCCGTGCCTTTTTTGCTCCCGCCGTCGCTGGCTGTGCCGCCGACACGCCCCCATTTCCTCCTTCCCGCTGGAGGCACCGGCAGTCCGCGACGATGACTCTTTTTTTTTGTTCTCCGCTGCGGCAGCGCGTCAGTGACGGGGCGTGCGGCCGCCGTTTTCTGCGTCCGCTGCGGCGGGAGAGAATAGACGGTGGGTGCGTGTGAGTGGGGCGTGTGTCTCACTGCGACTGTGCGTGGGGGCGCCGTTCCATCGCAGAATGTGCGGCGGACTTTGGGCCCGCCCCGTCCCTCTCGCTGCGGCTGTGTGTGTGCGCGCTGTTCCTTCGTTCTTCGCCTCCCGTGCGTGCGTGTGTAGGGGGAGTGCGGCCGCGAGCGGTTCGTCCGTTGTCGTCGTGACGGAGGCGCAGAGGCGGGGGGTGGCCGCCGCTGCCGTGGAGTTCTGCCTTCGTGCGGCCCGCGCGACGCGTTTGGGCCGCCACTGCGGGTGTGCGTCCCTCCGGCGCAGCTGGCCGCTGTGGGTTGTTGCTGCCCGGGGCCTGTTGCGCCCCGCCAGCCGCCCGTCCTCCCGATGCGTGGCTGCGGAGGCGTTGGGGAGGTGCGTCTCGTGTGCGCATCTCTCTCTTTTTTTCTCTCTCTTTTGTGGCTGTGAAGAATTCGTTTTTGCAGTGCTAGTGATACGGCGAACACACACACACACATCAGTTGAGTGAAGGAAATATCGATAATGTGGCGGAGTTTTGTGCGATTTCACGCTGCAATGCGGCCAAGGCTGTGCGTCTCAATTGTCCCGGCGAGAGCTGCTGCGGTGCGGCCGCGTGGAGTGCGCAGCATTCCGCAGCCGCAACTGTGCGTCGCCGACGCGTGTGCCCGCTGGCCGCCCGCCGGCGGTGTGCGTGGGGCCCTCCACCCATCGTTTCTTCTGATGGCGCCGCGCCGCGTGTCCGGCGGTGGCGCGCAGGTCGCACAGGGCCAAGGGAGGGAGCAGGGACGTAAACAGCAGTGGACACCTGCCACTGGCATCGAAGATGTACTGCTTGAGGGCGAAGGGCCAATTCGTGGCATTAAGTTGAACGATTTCCTCCGTGATACATTGAGCGGTAGAGGAGTCGTGGAGTCCAACGAGAATGTCTCTATTGAGAATTTTGTTGCGCAACC
>NW_021704895.1:2971-5455 GCF_003719485.1 Trypanosoma conorhini | reverse complement strand
GCCACTTCCCTCTCGCTGCGGCTGTGTGTGTGCGCGCTGCTCTTGTGTTCTTCGCCTCCGCATGTGCGTGTGTCTGTGAGGGGAGTGCGGCCGCGAGCGGTTATTCTGTTGCCGCCGTGACGGAGGCGCAGAGGCGGGGGGTGGCCGCCGCTGCCGTGGAGTTCTGCCTTCGTGCGGCCCACGCGACGCGTTTGATCCGCCGCTCTGCGGGTGTGCGTCTCACTGGCGCAGCTGGCCGCAGTGAGTTGTTGCTGCCCGGGCCTGCTGCGCCCCGCCAGCCGTCCGTCCTCCCGCTGCGTGGCTGCGGGGGCGTTGGGGAGGTGCGTCTCGTTTGTGCCTCTCTCTTTTTTTTCTCTCTCTTTTGTGGCTGTGAAGAATTCTTTTTTTAGTGCTAGTGATACGGCAAACACACACAGACACACACACCAGTTGAGTGAAGAAGATATCGATAATGTGGCGGGGTTTTGTGCGATTTCACGTTGCAATGCGGCAAAAGCTGTGCGTCTCAATTGTCGCGGCGAGAGCTGCCGCGGTGCGACCGCGTGGGGTGCGCAGCACTCCACAGCCGCAACTGTGCGTCGGCGACGCGTGTGCCCGTTGGCCGCGCGCCGGCGGTGTGCGCGGGGTCCTCCACCCATCGTTTCTTCTGATGGAACGGCGCCGCGTGTCCGGCGGTGGCGCGCAGTCCGCACAGGGCCAAGGGAGGGAGCAGCGAAGTAAGCAGCAGTGGACACTTGCCACCAGCGTCGAAGATGTGCTGTTGGAGGGAGTAAATGCCACAGAACAAATGGAGCTAAACGACTTCATTAGTAAGTACCTTGGTCCCAAGTTTGTGGCTGATGAAGGCCGCGGTGTAAAACTGGGGGCGTTTATTCAGGGGCCTGAGGATTGCATCAGTGACGAACGGCTCCTACGAAGAATTCTTAATTCACAAGCGTATCAGCTCCTGCGGGACGCACGCAAGCTTGCGGGCCAAGGCGTGTCTTCTCTCGCTCAATGAAAGGAATTTGAACAGAAAAACACGGTTACCCTTTTTGCAAAGGGGGAGCTTGACGCAGCCCTTGCTACGGCGGAGGCAAACGAAAAGGCAAAACGGGAAGCAGCCCCAGCTGCACCGGTGATTCTGGAGGGATTTTACGACTCTGTTTTCAACGCGAGGTGGAGCCACGTCTTGGAATTTCCCGAGGGCAAAGGTGAGAAAGGGGTGGTCCGAATGAAGGTGAAAAAAGGGCCAGCCACCAACACAGCCGTGGGTGTACAAGGCGCAGGGCATAACTTTTGAACTGGATGCCGCTGCAGACCAGCCTCGTGCACCGCGCCCAAGGCTGATGATACTCACCTCTGAGAAGGGGTGGCCGTGCACGTTGGCGCAGAATAGAATAGCTACCAAGGATTGCTACGTTAACTCTGAGGTGGAGCGTGTTTGGAGGATAGTGCAGGGCGATCTGAACCAATTGTTAGACGGCAAGGATAAAAAAAAGTTAGGTGTGGGGCGGCGTGTTTTGCTTGGAACGCCCGGTATCGGGAAGTCGATGAGCGCCGGCTCATACCTCCTCTACCAGCTGCTGCACTACGATGATAAGCAACTCCACGTCGTTGTCTACTGCTTTGGAGGGGATCTGGCGTACGTGTTTGACAGAACGACGATAACGGTGACAAAATACATGGATGAGATCAATATCAGCAACCTTATGGATGATTTGGTTAGGCAGCGCAAACTGAAGGGGTTTGTTATCTACGACGTGGATAAAGAAGGCCGTGAGCCGTCGTGCGGTTATCCGCCCTCCAAGTCATGGGGCGTCATTGTGTTGTTATCCCCAAAAGAAGATAACTACAAATCGTGGGAGAAACAAATGGGTGGAAACCAACTCGTTATGAATCGCCCGGACGAGATTGATGTGAAGGCGATGTGTGCCTGGGAGAAGCGTGGTGAGTCCGCGGAGGAGCAAATGAAGTACTGGACGATGGCCAAAAAACACATGGATGATGTGGGACCGATATTACGATCCATCTTCAGTGGGCGTGCTTGGAAGAAGCGCAGTATCGCCAACGACGAGGTGAAAAGTATCAACGCTTTAAATGCCAAGTATTACATGCGCGTGGAAGTGGCGGTCGATTGGACTGAGACAAATGTGTCTTACAAGCTTGTGAAAATTGTTTGATTGTTGAGTCCGGGAGGGAATGAGAAATTTTACAACGGGTATCTTACCACACACTTCGCGAATTCCGCCATGATTCAGGTGTCGAAGGTGAAGTCGTTGTCTGAAATGATGAGGATGATGTTGCTTTCCAGGAGCGCATTTGTGCCGGCGTTATTGGAGAGGGTTGGTAAACTGGCATTTACCTCTGGGAGCTTTCTGGAGGCGGTGAAAGACAAGTACGTGGAGCTGGTTCCAGGAAGACGCAGGCGACGGCCCTGTGCGTTGAAAGAAAACATTGTACTGCGCCCCACCAGCGTTGCTGAGTTGAATAGGAACCACGATA
>NW_021704895.1:0-2833 GCF_003719485.1 Trypanosoma conorhini | reverse complement strand
GACGCACATCAGTATCAGCTGACGTTACTATACGAAGACGTCCCAAATTTCCCACTTATTCAATAGCCGTAGGAACAGAGGAGGCGATTAGGAAATGGGCGCAGCAGTAAGCGCTTTCAGTGAAGTGTTTTATCGAATATTTTTTTGAGGGCTTGCGTCAGAAATGATTGTGGCTTTGTGGGTGCGTGCCAACAATATTTCATAAATAATATGTGTGTGGAGTTTATCGCGGTGTGTGGGGAGGGTGAGTTTGGGCAACGCAGGGTGTGTTTTTTGCAGGTTGAGTGAGTTTACCAGCGGCGACAGCAATGGGTTGGTGCCCAGCACCGCCCATAAGTCGTGGATCAAACTGAATTTAGGCTGTTCCTTTTTTTTTCCGCGTTGGTGCAATGTTTCCTATTATTTTTTTTTTCTATGGCGTCGTTCTGGCTGGTGTGCCGCCGCAATGGGTGCAGCCGAATTCCTCTCTGAGGGTCTCGAGCAAAAAGGATGCTTGACGCTTCTGTCTCTTGCTGCGTTGCCATCCTGGGCGTATGTGCGCCTGCTCCGTGCGTTGTTTGGGCCGCACGCACCGGGCGAGCAGCCTGGAGCTGTGGGCACGTTGACGCCGCCCTCCCCCTCCTCCTCCTCCTCTTTTCCCGACTGAAGGAGTGCGTGCGGGAGGGGGCCGCCTCGCTTTGTTCGGCGGGGCCTTTTTGTTTTTGTGTTTTTGAAGGGGCAGCAGAGCAATTGGATGTAAACTCCCCCTTGCGGGGGTGCGGGCTTCGGAGTTGTTTGTGGTGAGGGTAAACTGTGTGTTTGCGTGTGTTTCGGCGAGGGAGCGGCAGCGGGACGGTGCAGGTCCCAATGAAATGTAAACGATGTTTGTGCCTGCGGACTTCCAGTGGGAGATGAGGCAGATGCATCCGTCCCTGCGGGTAATGTGCAACGTTTTGTGAGGCCACCCGCCCCATACGCCTTTTTTCTTTTGTTTTTGCTTCGGGGGTCCATCGTGACGGATGCGGCGGCAACAGGGCCGGCTGACGTCAAACGCTCTGTGGGCTTGGGCCTCCTCCTCTTCGCGAGCCCCCCGGCTGTTTGTTCACGCACGGCTGCCGCCCATGCACCTCGCAGTTGCCAATTCTGTGGAGGACTCTTGCCACGGCACCGGCGCCGTCTTGGGTGAGTGTCTTTTCTATGTTTCTGTGCAGAGCCGGACACCACAACCCGCCGGACGCAGTTGTGCAAATGCGCTTGGACGGCCTCAGAGGTGCGATTGGGGGTCGGGTGCCACAAGGCGCCTGCGTCACGGGCTGGCCTTCTTTTTTATTTTTTGTTGGGGAACCTAAAAGCAAACAGACTACCCGCCCGCACATCCCCCGCCTCTGGCTGAGGGCGAGCCACGCCGCTGGGAGGTCCGCCGTTGCTGCGTGGCACCCTCTGAAGGCCACTCACGAGGCGCCGGCTTTCCTTGGCGTGCATGCCAATGCCTCAATGCGTGCAGGTCCAACACTGCGCCTGGGGTTGTCATTTGCCGGCGGCGTTCACCTGAAATTTGGCGGCTCTGCTGCGGTGGAGGATTCATTGGAAAAGGTGGAGGGGCTGTTTCCCCTGGTGGGGCTTCGGGGGGCCTTTGGTGGCACAACCCAGCACACGCCGGTTGTTGACGAGGGCTTTACTGGAGCTCAGCGTCCCGCAAACCCTCAACCTCTCTGCAGAAGTCGTGCGTAACGGTTTCAGGTGCGACAAGCACGGTGAGAATTGCATTGCACCGATTTCCAACGATGTCACAGTCCAACATCTCCGTGTCGGTTAGCCTTGCTGAATGTTTGCGGCCGCGTCGTGACAAATAGCCTGGTCCCGCTATTGGCACAGCTTTTGGGTAAAATGCTCGGACACACACGATGAGCTGTGGGGCCGTTCAGGATTCCCGCGCATGCTTTCCGGATGCTGGGAAAAGTGGGTATTCAACTCCACCCTCAACGCCGCCTTTTGGCGGGCGTGCTTGCTGTGGGTGCGCCGCTTATTTTGGCACCAGCCGCTGCCAGGAGTCTGTTGGCGTTAGCGCCGAAATGTGGTAGCTGCACGCGAAGGTGACCCCGTATCAATTGGGGCGTGCACTAGTGGTAGACGCTGCCTTGACGACTCTGACTGTTCTCGCAGCCTTCGGCTTTTGCTTGGACCAGCGCCACGACTGCAGCCGGTTTGTTTGTTTGGGAGAAGCTTTTTCATTAGTGAGCTTCTCACTCATGGACTCCACACACACAAAGCAGTGAATTTTGCTGGCGTGTACGTGTTTGTGGTTCCTGTTTTTTTTTTGCTTTCGGCGGTGTGCGTCTTTGCACCACGCCGCCGGTCACCGTTGTAATGCACGCTATTCCCGCAAAAACCCGGCCTGGGGGGATCTTGGGGCCGATTGGCTGCTTTGGCAAATTCTCGTTCCTCGATTCCTGCGGGGCGTGCTCCTTGTGGGGTCAGGGCCGCAGCTGAAAGGCGTTGCCTCGGCGGCGCTGCGTGCTGGAGTTTACTTTTTTTTTCCCCCCTGCGGCAGCGGCACTTTTCATTTTTATTGGGGGATGACGCGACCACCGTCTGGCGCCGCGACACGCCACTTCGCAAAAAACGCGGCGTCGAAGGGGCCAGTTGCCGGCGATGTGCCCGAGGCGCAGTCCAATGGGAGGGCGCGAAGAAGGCACGCGAAGGAATTGGCTGGCCGTGCCGTGGAGTGAGGACGTGCCTTTGCGATGGGCCCACACCGCACATTTGTCTTTGCGTGTGTCAGTCTCTCTGCTGGGTGGTTCCTTGTGCTCGGTGCACCGTGAAAGGGAGTGGCTTCGGCAGCTGTGCCGGAAGA
>NW_021704904.1:0-6842 GCF_003719485.1 Trypanosoma conorhini | reverse complement strand
CCCCTCCTCCTCTCTCTCTCTCTCTCTTTGCTTTTGTTTTTTTCTCCTTAAAGGTCTGCCTGTCTGTTTGTCTGTCCTTCCGTCTGTGTGTCTGTGTGTGTTGTTCTCCTTCATCTCGTTGTTGTGTTTTCTCCGCTCACTCCCCTCTGCTGCCCACCCGCGGCGGCGGGCGCAAGCAAGCGAGGGAGCGAAGAAATACCGCGAAGCCGGCGGGCGGTGCAGCGCGCGAGGGGGCCGCCACGCAAAGCAGGCGGCGAAGCAGGACCGAAAGGGGTGGTGGTGGTGGCGGCGGCGGGGCGGGGGCCGGCGAGGGATGACGTCCGTCGCGGCGGCGACCGCCGCCAAGAAGTACAAAGTGGTGCTGCTCGGCGACAGCGGGGTGGGGAAGTCGTCGCTGGTGCAGCGCCTCGCGAAGGACGAGTGGAACGAGAACCAAAACTCAACCGTCGGCGCCTCCTTCTTCCGCTACTCGTGCCCCGTGGACGACGCCACCGTCAACTTCGACATCTGGGACACCGCGGGGCAGGAGCGCTACAAGAGCCTCGCCTCCATGTACTACCGCGGCGCCGCGGCCGCCCTCGTCGTCTACGAGCTGCCGCTCTACGAGACCTTCGAGCGGGCGAAGTACTGGGTGCGGGAGCTCGCTGCCAACTCGCCCGAGACGTTCATCACCCTCGTGGGCAACAAGAGCGACCTGGCGGACAGGCGCAGCGTGAGCGCGGAGGAGGCCGCGGCGTACGCGCGGGAGATGGGCCTCATGTTCGGCGAGGCGAGCGCCAAGGACGGCGCGGGGGTGCGGGAGGTGTTCGAGCGGGTGGCCCGTCAGCTGGTGGCCGCGAACAGCGAGAATATCGTGCGCGACGGCGGCGTGGTCGGGGGCCGCCAGCCAAGCGCAAAGTCGGGGCGAACGGGCTGCTGCAGCTAAAACGAGAGGAAAAGAAAAACGCAGTAAAATTAGAAAAAAAAAAAAAAAAACAAGGAGGAAGAGAAACGAAAACAAAAAAAAAACAAGAGACGGGCGCGTTCTTTCTTCGCT
Organism: Trypanosoma conorhini; assembly: GCF_003719485.1. Lineage (NCBI taxonomy): Eukaryota > Euglenozoa > Kinetoplastea > Trypanosomatida > Trypanosomatidae > Trypanosoma > Trypanosoma conorhini. Next base: position 5,806 of record NW_021704904.1, on the reverse strand, counting down.
GTGCGTGTGTTTTTCTTCTTTGTTTGTGGGTCGTTGCTGCTGTCGCGTGTGGGGCTCGTCAAAAAAAGAAGGAGGGACTCGAGTAGGGCGCGTGTTTCTCTTGCCTGCGCATTCGCGGCCGTGACGACGGAGCCGCAGGCCACAGACAAGTTCTTTTTTTTTTTTTCTCGCGACTGTTTTTTCCCTTCTTCTTCTGCGTGCGTGAGCGGGTGGCTGGGAGGTTTGCCCCGCCGCCGCGCGGTTTTTCCCCTCGGCGGCCGGTAGCTTCACAGTTGCGCTGTGCGTGCGGGGCGAATGTCGGCGACCGGCGCGGTGGCGCTGCTCCGCACGGGCGCGGCCCTCTACGAGGCCGGCGAGTTGCCGCGCGCGCGGGAGCTCGCGGAGGCGGCGCTGCACGCCGCCGAGCCGCGCGACGACGCCTCCTTCGCCGATGCGCTGCTGCTCCTCTCGAACATTTACTGCGCCGCGGGGGACTTTGCGGAGGCGGAGCGGCTCGTCACGACGTGCTGCTGCTTCGTGGAGGAGCGCCTCGGCACCGCCCACCTCGGCGCCGCCACGGCGCGGCTGAACAGGGCGATTATTCTGCTGGAGCGCTACCGCCTGCGGGGCGGCGACGCGGCGGCGGCGGTGGGGCGCGCATACGACCTTCTGCAGGCGGCGGAGCGGCGGCTGGAGGACGACGTCGGGGGCGCGGCGCGGCTGCTGCTCGCGGAGGTGCTGCACAACAGCGGCGTCTGCTGCGAGCTCGTCGGGCGCTACACCGACGCCCTCACGGCGTACATGCGCTCCATGCAGATACGCGTGCGCTACAAGGACGCGGTCGGTGTGACCGACATGAAGCTCGCCCTCACGATGGAGCACGTGGCGATGTTGTACCGCTTGATGGGCGGGGCGAAGCTGCCGGGGGCGCTGCGGCTGATGGAGGTGGTGGCGGCAACGCGGCGGCGCCACATTGGCCCGCGGCACCCGCTCTACGCCTCGGCCCTGCTCTCGCAGGGGGTGATCGCGGCGGAGTTGGGCCACCAGCGCCGCGCCGCGGCGTTGCTGCGGAGCGCGTTGGAAATACGCACGCGGTTGTACGGCGCCGATGACCCACAGACGCGCTGCGTGGCGCAGCTGCTTGCGGAGACGGCGTAGCGCCTCACTAGACGCCTGACGGCTTCAGGCCAAACATACACATCGGTGCATGCACGCAGGGGCGCTGCCGAGAAGGCGCTGGAGAGGGCGAGCCGGCCTCCCCTACCGGCTTCCCTCCCTTTGCCTCAGCGCACTGCCTCCACGTCTCTCCTCCTCCCCCTCTCGTCTTCTCCCTGGCTGTGCGTGCCGCTGCAAAGAAGAAAAGATAGTGCCGCCATCGCCAACTGATACCGTTTGCCCGGTTTGACTGCCTTCGCGCCCCCCGCCTTTGCCTCCGCCGTAGGTGCTGACAGACGCGCCCGCTCCGTCTCGGGGCCTGCCTGCGTGTGTGTGTGTGTGTGTGGAGGGGAGAGAGCGCGAGGAGGGACGGTGGCCCGCGCTGCTGCTGCTGTTGTGATGCGCGACGGGCAAAAGTGCCGCCTAGACGTCTCGACGTGGGACGCGTCGCCGGCGAAGCAGAGCGCGGCGTGCGCGACCGTCGTTGGCGTCGTGGTGGGCGGGCGCCGGCACCTGGACGACCCCGGCCGTGTGCTCTACTACTTCCACACGCTGCGCGTCGAGCGCCCCGTTGGCGGGGCGGCGGCGGAGAAGACCGGCGGCCTCATGCATGCGCGGCGGGAGCGCCGGGAGGAGCTCTCCGTCGGGACGCACGCCCTCAACTCCGCCGGCGGCTTCAAGTACACCTTCGACGGCTGGTACGACGAGATATTTTTGTACAAAATCGAGGAGGAGGCGCTGGTGCCGGTGCAGCGGGAGTGGCGAACGGCGATGGAGAAGGACGACGCGCCGTGCGAGGTGCTCTACCTCTGCTACGCGACGCGGCCGTGGTTCCAGAGCCCCTTCGCCGCCCTGCAGTACATTCAGATGCCGGAGCGGCACCTCTGCTACTCCGTCGCGGTGTGCCACCGCTGCATCTCGCCGTTTGTCTCGCAGCGACACCTGCAGGAGCACCTCCGCGGCGGCTACTGCCGCTGCCGCCGTCCGCCCGGCACGCTGCTCTACGACGACACCGTCTGCGGCCGGCGCGTGTATTACGTGGACGGCGCCAAGCAGCTCCACTACGGTCGCTGCCTCTCGCTCCTCGGCAAGGCGTTTATCGAGAGCAAGGAGCTGGAGTGCGACGTGGACATCTGCGAGTTCTTCGTCGTCACCCTGCCGCGGGCCTCGCTGCCGTACGTCCTTGGCGAGATGGACGAGGCCGCCTTCCGGCGCGAGGCGACCCGCTTCGACGCGGCCGACTGGGACGGCGACGTCCTGGCGGGGTACTTCTCCCGCACCAAACACACCCCGGACCACTGCCTCGCCTGCGTCGTCACGCTGCCGATGTTCCAGCAGCAGGGCCTTGCCGCCTTCATGCTGGACGTCGCCTACCGCCTGACGGAGCTGCGCCAGCGCCTCTGCGGCTGCGAGGCGGCGTGCGGCCGGCGCGGCGGGGCCATCTCGCGCCCCTTCTCCCCGCACGGGCGGGCGCTGCTGCTGGCCTTCTGGCGGCGCCGCGTGACGGAGGCGCTGCTGCGAAGCGCCCCCGCCCAGCCGGCAGCTGCGGCCGACGACGCCCCCACCGCGCCGTTCAGCGGCCTCCACGCGCGGGTCATGGCGGGCGGTTTCTACATCCACGAGGATGACCTCCGCTTCTTCGTCTTCCATGACGAGCGCTGCTTTTACGCCCGCACGACGCCCGCCATCGCGGTCCCCGCGGCCTGCCCACGCCGCAGGGCGGCGGCAAGCGAGAGCGCCGACGGCGGCAGCGACGTCGACGGTGGCTCACTGGGCTTCGTGCCGCCGCCGTCGGAGTTCATTGGCTCCGTGCTGCTCTTCAAGCGCGACGTGGCGGAGGGGGAGCGGCGGCCGGGCGGCTTCGACCAGCGGTTTTGGTGCCGTGGGGCCGACGGGCGCCACCCGTACACCGCCGCTCTCTTCCACTACTGAGGCGGCGGGAGGAATTTCCTCCGGCGCCCCGCTTGCGCATGCGCCTGTGTTTTCGCCCCCGCTCCCCCGCTTGTTTCTTTCTTTCTTTCTTTCCTTCCTTCTCTCTCTGTGTGTGTTGGGCGTGTGTCTTGTCTGCACGCGTGTGCGGCAGGCTGACTGAGTGGATCTCTTTGCTTCTTCTCCTTCTTCTTTTCTCCATTTGCTTTTGCTGCCCCGTGTGTCTCCGCAATGGCGCGTGGCCGTCAACCACACACACACACACACACACACGCAGAGTGAGCTTCAGAGAAGGGAGGGAGATTGTCCCTGCACGGGCACTGAAAGAAGAGCTACATTAAGAAACACACACACTAAAGAGAAAACAAGAAGAAGGCGGCCAACGCAAGAGCAGCGAGCAGAGAGCGGAGAGAGAGAGAGGGAGAGCGCGCAAGATGTCTGAGGAAAACACGCTTAGCCTCTTCCTTGAGGCCTGCCGCAAGGAGGGTGTGAAGCAGCCGAACACGACGCTGATGGAGTTCTTCCGCAGCAACCCCACGCCCAGCGAGATCGAGGAGATTGACCTCAGCCACAACTACATCGGCAACCGCGGCATCCTCGCCGTGCTGAGCCTCATTGAGAGCCTGCCGGCGTTCCGCTTCCTCAACTGCTCGAACCAGAAGCTGTACAACACGGACCTCAGCGAGGACAGCGTTAGGGGGAACGCCACGGTGGACCGCATTGTGGAGGTGTTCAAGGTGCACCCCACCGCGAACGCGCTCGACATCAGCAACAACCCCATCTCCAACTACGCCGGCCGCAAGCTGCTCGTCCTCGCGCAGGTCAACCACCGCATCTGCCGTATTGAGCTCAGCGAGACCCGCGTGGACTTTGAGCTGCGCAAGCGCATCATGCAGCAGTGCGAGAAGAACACCATCGCACTCTGGGAGGCGCAGGCGACGGACGGGCCGGAGGTGGAGTGCGCCTTCGGCGAGGGCCCCGTCTGGGTGCCGCGGCAGGTCCCGGCCGACCTGACGGCGATTGGGGGCGGCAAGAACCGGCGCCGCACCGTCCGCAGCGAGGGGATCGACCCGGAGAAGGCGAAGCTGTTCAAGCCCCCGTACTTCGAGAAGAGCGAGGAGGAGATGAACCTCATCGTGCGGCTCCTCACCCACAACGTCCTCTTCTCCTTCCTCAACACGAAGGACCTCAAGGCGGTGGCGGGGGCGATGCAGCGCGCCACCTTCAAGTACGACGACTGCATCATGGAGGTGGGGCAGACGACGTGCAACAAGCTCTACATCATCCAGTCCGGCAACGCCGACGTCATCAAGGAGGGGCAGAAGGTGTACCTCAAGACGGAGGGCACGGCGGTAGGGGAGCTCGAGCTGATGTACGACACGCCGGCGGTCGCCACCGTGAAGGTCTGCACCGACGGCCTCATCGCCTGGGTCCTTGACCGCGACACGTACCGCAACATGGTGATGGGCACCGCCATTCGCCGCCGCGAGACGTACATCCAGTTCCTTACGAACGTGCCCTTCCTCGGCGGCCTGGACAGCTACGAGAAGCTGCAGCTCGCCGACGCCCTCAGCAGCGACGAGTTCAACCCCGGCGACTACATCATCCACTACGACGAGGAGGGGGAGTGGCTGTACATTATCATGGAGGGCACCGTGGAGGTGATTGGCCGCGACGCGGAGGGGAACCCGACCAACGTCTGCGAGTTCACGCAGGGCGACCACATCGGCGAGTTGGAGTTCCTCAACCACCACCGCACCGTCGCCGACGTCGTCGCCACCTCGCACGTCATCACGGCGAAGCTGAACCGCCGCCACTTTGAGATGTGCCTGGGGCCCGTCATCGACGTCCTCAAGCGCTGCACCGACGACCCCAAGTACGAGTACTACCAGCACGTGCTCAAGAGCGGCGCGACGCAGCCGTCGCACGCGGAGGATTAGTAACCGCAAAGGGAGTAGAGAACGGAGAAAAAAAAAGAAGAAGACGAACGAAAGAGAGAGCGAAAGAAAGAATAAGGAGAGGCCCAGTTGCTATAACTCCATCGTCGCCGTCGTCGAGCCACCCGGAATACAGCGCGGGGGCGGGCATATATATAAATATATATATATATATATATATGTCTTTTTCTGTCTGTGTGTGCGTGTTGCGGTGACGCGGGAAGAAGAAGGGGCGGAGTGCGGGGATGGTTTTATGTACGAAGGGACAAAACTCAAGGGCAACTGAGAGGTGGAGGAGGGCCGGCGAGGGGGAGTGCGGGGGGGACAACGTGGGAGGAAGGCAGTGACTGACTGCCGGCGGCGATGAAAGTTCCGCGCGTAACCGACGTTGTGTCTGCGTCTGTGCAGCGGCGCATCGCACACGCGTGTGCATGTATATATTATATATGTGTATATACACACACGTATGTGTGTAATGCATTGTATGTAAGTCTACGCCTCTGCGTCTGCCTGCCTCGCCTCTGCTTTACTCCTCCTCCTCCTTCTTCTTCTTTCTTCCCCGCCGTTTTTTTTTGTTCCTTCTCTCTTTGGCCCCGCACCGTGCGAGTTTTTCCGTTTCCTTTTTTTTTATATATTTGGCGTCTCGGCGCCTCCCGGGTGGTGCCCGCCGCGGTGTGGGCAGCCGCCGCCGCCGCCGCCGCCGCCGCCCCCCCCGAGAGCCGGTGTACTTTGCGCGTGTGTGGGCGTTTTTTGTTCTTTTTTTTTTATTGCGGGCGTGTGGGCGGCGCGTGTAAACTTCCGGAGGC
>NW_021704902.1:4185-6872 GCF_003719485.1 Trypanosoma conorhini | reverse complement strand
GTGACCGTCAATGACCCGAAAGACGGCGCCTCCGTGTTTGGTGTGCGGTTCAACGGCACCGACAGCGCAGGCAACCGCCTTGGATTGTTGTGCAGCGGCGACAAAAAGTGGGTGGTGAAGAGCCGGACTGGGGAGACGGTGGCGCAGGCCGCAAGGTGTGAGCCCAGTAAACCGTACCGCGTGCTTCTCACACTCCAGGAGGGCAGTTTTTCCTTCTTCGTCAACGGCACGCCACTGAAGCCTGCGGGTGCGGACGCCGCGGCGCTGGCGAAGAAGGACAGCGAGGAGATCGCGCACTTCTACTTTGGGGCGGACGACGGCATGCGTGACGCCGGCGGCAGCGTGACCGTGACGAACGCCCAGCTGTTCAACCGCGCCTTTACCCCGGAGGAGGAGGAATATGGCGATGCGTACGGGGACAACGAGGAGGAGGAAGGCGAAGACGAGGAGGAGGATGATAAGGACGACTATGACGAGGAGGACGAGGACGACGCTGAGGAGGGCGGAGACGATGACGAGGAGGACTTGGACGCGGAGGACTTTGCCAGCTACACCTTCGAGGACTCTGCGTGAGGCTGCAGGGGCTGCAGGAAGACCCGCGGCTCCTGGGGCGGACGTTGGCCGGCGGGGCAGAGGCGGCACCCGGCGCGTGTGCGGGAGTTGGGCGGTGCTGCACCTGCCGGGCAGCGGGGGCGAGGGGGAGGGCCGCCGTCCGCTGGAGCTCACATGGCGCCCCCCTGCGAAGTAATTGCTGTCCGAAGGGGATAATTTTACTCGTAAAATAATTTTCTATTATACTGGTCGTTTTTTTTCTTTTTTTTTCTTTTTTTTTTCTCTGGCTCCCTCCTTGTGTGTGTTTTCTTGCTTTTCTTGCTTGCGCTGGCGCCTGCCAGCAGCCTCTGAACTCCCCCGTGTTTTTGTTTATGTCGCCCAAACGCGAATGGAGGCCCCGGCCGCCGCGCCGACCGCGCAGCTGCAGATTTGGGGCGGGGACTGCCGGGGGCCCATGAGCGTCGCGGGCGGCAAATGTGAAGGTGAAAAGGGAACGCCGTGGCGAGCGGAACGGGCTGCACTTGCACCCGCAGGATGCGGTGCGCCGGAACATACGGTGCGCTGTTTCAGCCACAACATAATTTCCTCTTTTTTTTTTCTTGTGGGTTTAGTTTTGTTTCTCTTGCAGGGCCCTGCTAAGCTCCCCGCTGTTTTTATTTGCTCTCCAGAGCGCGCCAATTCGTGGCTGCGTGGACTGTCCTTTTCGCTCTGCCCCCGCCGTGCGTTCGCGCGCCTTCAACCCCCGCCTCTCCCTGCTTGCTTTCTCCCCCGCGCCCGCGCTGCGTAGATGGCCCTGCGGGGCTTTGCTCGTCCGCGGCGTCGGCGCCGGTGCGGCGTGTCCCTGCGGCTCCTTTTTTGCCCACGCGATGGGGCGAAGGGCGGGCCTGTGGGATGCGCCGCGTTTTTCGTGTAGGAGTAGGAAGCCCTGCGGCTGCACGCCGCCGCTGCGAGGCGCGCTGCGCTCGGGCGGAGTGGCGGGGGCCGCCTCCCACTCACAGACGGGACTGGCACGCGGTGCGCTGCGTGCGTGCGTGTGCGGCCTCTCTGCGTTGCGGCCGCAGCGTGGGTGCGCCGCCCCAGCAACGGGGTGGGTGACGTGCATACCGCCCTTCCGTCGCCTGCGGGGCCTTCCGCCCGGCGGCATGGGCGGCGCTGCGGGCGCGCGAGTTCCCTCTGCGCCCCAAACGACGCGGGCCGCGGTTTTGTTCCCCCGCTGGGCCCCGGCGCCCCGCCGCTCGTCGGGCGGCGCCTGGCGTGGGCTGGCCGGGGCAGGCGCACTCCCCCGCGGGCGTCACTTCGCCCCTGCGAGCGGGGCTTTTTGTGCCGCGGCGGCGCCTGTTCATGTTGCCTCCCCCTCCCTCTTGTCTTCAAGCCTGAGAAAACCAAAGCAAAGGAGCCACGGAGGCAGCTTCGCCATGCGAAAAGTCTACGTTGCCGGCCCCGCGGTGTTTAACGCCGACATGGGGGCCGCGTACTACGACCGTGTGCGCGGGCTTCTGCAGACGCACGGCGTCACGCCACTCATCCCCGTGGACAACGTGGCCACGGGGGCCGCCGAGATACGGGCGCAAAACATGGAGATGATACGGCAGTGCGACGCCGTCATTGCAGACCTGTCGCCGTTTCGCTCGCACGAGCCGGACTGCGGGACTGCGTTTGAGGTGGGCTACGCCGCTGCCCTGGGAAAGACGGTGCTGGCCTTCACCTCCGACCGGCGCTCAATGAGGGAGAAGTACGGCGGTGCGTGTGACGCGGCCGGGAGGACTGTGGAGGACTTTGGCCTTCCCTTCAACCTGATGCTCTGCGACGGGACGGAGGTGTTCGACTCCTTCGAAGCCGCCTTCCAGCACTTCGTGAGGCACTGCGCAAAATAGCGGGAGGGGAGGGGTGCGTGGCCGCGGCGTGCCTTCCGGCGGTTTAATCCCCCGCGTTTGGGGGCGCGACGACGGCCGGGCCTCCGGTGCGCCTGCGCCCCGTTTCCGAACACACACGCATTTCTCTCTCTCTCTCTCTCTGTGTGTGTGTGTGTGCATGCGCAGTGGGAGTAGATGCGCTGCTGCCTCCGCGGTCATATGGGCTGCTCCCAGCTGACGTGCCTGCCACGTTGCCGCCTGTGTTTCTTCCTCTCCTCTCCA
>NW_021704902.1:0-4160 GCF_003719485.1 Trypanosoma conorhini | reverse complement strand
TGGGCTACGCCGCTGCCCTGGGAAAGACGGTGCTGGCCTTCACCTCCGACCGGCGCTCAATGAGGGAGAAGTACGGCGGTGCGTGTGACGCGGCCGGGAGGACTGTGGAGGACTTTGGCCTTCCCTTCAACCTGATGCTCTGCGACGGGACGGAGGTGTTCGACTCCTTCGAAGCCGCCTTCCAGCACTTCGTGAGGCACTGCGCAAAATAGCGGGAGGGGAGGGGTGCGTGGCCGCGGCGTGCCTTCCGGCGGTTTAATCCCCCGCGTTTGGGGGCGCGACGACGGCCGGGCCTCCGGTGCGCCTGCGCCCCGTTTCCGAACACACACGCATTTCTCTCTCTCTCTCTCTCTGTGTGTGTGTGTGTGCATGCGCAGTGGGAGTAGATGCGCTGCTGCCTCCGCGGTCATATGGGCTGCTCCCAGCTGACGTGCCTGCCACGTTGCCGCCTGTGTTTCTTCCTCTCCTCTCCACCTCTCCCTTTTGCCAGCAACACACCGCACACACGCACGCACAGCCGTCGCTGCCTGAGCGGCCCCGCCGCAAGGAGAGAAGGAAGAGAGAGAGAGAGCGGCCCAACATGCCCCGGCACCTGTTTTCCTCCGCGGCGCTGCCGCTGCTCCCCTGCGTGCCGTTGGTGTGCGGCAGTTGTGGGCGTGCGCACGCCACTGCGGGGAGTGCGCCCAAAAAGGATGAACTCTGCAAGGTGCGGGAAGGGCCAGGACCCAGTGCCGGAGAGCAGGGAGAGGAAGTCGCGCTCGCTTCCCAAGTGCGCTCGCGTTCTACGGCCATTCGCTTGCTGACGTGAATGGTGTGATGCCTGCTCTTGTCGTGGGCGACCACGAAAAGGAGGGCGACCACGGCGTGGGTGCCGGCATTTGGGCAAAATACAAGGCGTACGGAGGCGACGGTAAGTTGGCACAAGACACGACATGGGCGGAAGCAACGTGGACGCTGCAGACTGTGGACGAACGGTTGGCGGAGGAGCACACGTACGCCCCACCGTTCGGCTCCAAGGCCGTGGTGAAGGGAGACAAAATGTGTATTGTTGTGCCAGCCACGGATGCCGCACGGGGTGGCGTTCAGTCGGGCCTTGAGCCCTTCGCTGGTCGCGCTGCGGGGCCCGCGGCAGAGGGAGGAGGGAAGCAGGCCCCATGGGAGGCGCCCAGGTCGCTGAAGTCCACGCTTGCCGGGAAGATGACTAGGCACTCGTGGGAGGTGTTGTTTGCTGCCCTTGGGGCAAAGGCGCTGCAGTTGGGGCGACGACGACTGTCTTCCCTCTTGTGGCAATTGGCGGCCCCACCGATGAGGGAGAGGGCGCCTGCACCGTCGTGCGCTCCGACGACGGTGGGAGCAGCTGGCAGTTTCCTGCGACGCCTGTGGTTGCCCAGGGCTGTGCCGGTGCCACGCTTCTTGAGTGGGCGGGGGAGCTTTTGATGGTCGCAGCAGGTTTTTCCCGTGGCGGCGCGGGGTGTACGAATCCGGGGACGAGGGGAAGACTTGGAAGGAGGCCGCCGCGCCATTCCCGCGCCTGTTGGGCGACGCATACGCGCTGCCTGTGCTCGACGCCCCCTCCGACCTCGTCACCGCAAACATTGCGGGCAGGAGCGTGCTGCCGTGCGCCACGGTCTCCTCGCTGCACGTCGCGCGAGGAGGACGCAGCGGAGACGGCGGCGAACGCAGAGCGCCCCGCCTGTGGCTCTCCGACGGCGCCCCGGACCCACGACGTTGGGCCGACCTCTACGGAGGATGCGGGCCACCTCCCCTTCAGCACTCCGCTGCACACAAAAGATGAGTTGTTTGCCCTCTACGCGAAGGGGGTGAGAGTGGGCTGCCGGGCAGCCTTGTCTTCGCGCGCCTCCCGGAGCACCTGCGGCGGATCAAGTCCGTGCTGAATAAATGGGAAGGCGTGGAGGCCAGGGTCCCAGCGCTTTGCGGCTCCGCCGCCACCACCGCCGCTGCGAAGCGCGCCGCGGAAGCTGTTGCCTGCGCCGGCCGTCTGCCAACGGGGGGGATGGTTGCGTTTTTGTCGAACGGCGGCGGCACTTCCCACTGGGATGACGGGTGCCTTGGGGTGGGCGCCACGGTGTCTGGAGGAGCAACGCGGAAGGCCGTGGGCGGCTTTGAGCCGGCGGGGGCTGGCGCGGAGATGGCGGGCGGAGAGGGGCAGAATCCCGGGCACGGCTCTTTGGGCGAGGAGGTGACGCTTGTGGCGACGGTGGCCGTCAACAAGGCGTCCCACCTCGCCGCTGGGCGTGGGCACGGCGGGGCCCGGGAGAGGCCCGGGGCTGCGGCGCCACGGGCAAAAGCGCCGGAGGACGGAGTTCGGGGCAGAAGGGGCGGATGCACACGCAGTCGCGTGGGGGGAGGGGATCGCATACCGAGCGGTGTTCGCGGTGCGGCGCGGCGTACGTCGACGGGCGGCGCGCGGGGCGGTTGGGGGAGAGACGCCCGTCCCCGCCGGCTGCTTCGCCCGAGCCCGCGGCTGAGGGTTTTTGGGCCTGCGCCGGAGTTGCCGCCGCCTGAGGGGGTCTCGCGCGTCTGCTTTGGGGGCGGCGAAGGCGTCCACGAAAACGCGGCGCACCACGTGGCGCCGGAGAACGTCGTGCTGCGCAACCGCCGCTTCGGCGCCGGCGAGCTTGCGGCGCTGGGGGGAAGGAGGCGGCCGGCGCGACGGAGAAGGGCGGGCCGCCAGGGGCAGCGGGCGCCCAGCGCGCAACGGCCAAGGCGAAGGGCGGTTCCGTGCGCGGGGGTCTGTCTGGGGTGCGTCGCCGCCTCTTCCGGGGGCCGTGGGGGTGGGCGGCGAGGGAGGAGGCGGCGCGGCCCGCGCCGGGAGGCACGCGGAATTTTTTTTTTTTTTTTCTTCTTCCACTTGCCGCCTGTCGTCTTCGGCGGGCCCGTTTTTTCTCTTTTTTTTTTGCGTAAAATCTTCTTCTCCTTTTTTCGCTGTGCCCGCACGCTGCCTGCGGAGGGGCGGGGGCTCCCCGCACGATTGTGTTCGCCTCTCCGCCCGGCGCGAGCCGAAGAGGGACGCCACGCCGCGCGGAAGGCCCCTGCGAAACGCAACTGGCCGCGTGGGCACGCGGCGGGCCACAACGACGCGAGGCAGGCAGGACTTTTTTTCCTTTTCGCCCCCCGCAGGCAAAATGCGCACGCCGTTGCGGGACGCCACGCGACGACCCGCCGCCGCTTCACTTTTTTTGGGGGGAAAACACCACGGAGGACGATAACTCTTCTTCCTCCTCTTGAGGACTTGTGGGGGAGCCACACGCCACGCAGGGCGCTTTTCTGTTGCTGATGTTTTTCTTCGCTTATTTTCCTTGCGGGCCGCCGCTTGGGCCGCTTGGGCCGCTCTTCTTTTGCTCCCGCGCCGTTGCCGCCGCCTTTTTTTTCTTTGCTTTTTTTCGTTCGCTGCGTGCTGCGTTGCGCGGCGGCGGCGGTCGCCGTGTCCGTGTGGCTCAATGGAAGAGCATCTGACTACGGATCAGAGGGTTGCAGGTTCGAATCCTGTCACGGATGCTTTTTCCCCGCCCAGCCGCAACCCCCTTCCCCCCCCAGCCGCTCTCTCCGTGCAGCCCACTCGCGCGGCAACGTCTTGTGCTGCAGGGGCCTCGGCGCGGCAGGTGGCGAAGGCAGTGCGCCGCTGCGCGTGCTATGTGTGTGTGTTTTTTTCTACTTGCGGGGGCGCAGGGGGTCAGACGGTTTGTGTGGAGTTTACGACCGCACCCCGTTTTGCTGGCGAGGGTGTGAGCTTTGCCGCTTGTGTAAATGCAGGAAGGCTCCTTTGCCCCTCGCGCTGCCGCTTGCGGCCCCTGCGAGCCCAATGACTCTTTGCGGGATGTCTGCCCGCGGTGAAGAGCGTGCGGCCACCCAGACCCCTGCAACTGCACACACACACACACACACACACACCCTGGCAGGGACGACGCGTACGCTTTGTGCGCCCAGTTTGCTCGTCGTTTCTCTGGGCCAACGTCTCTCTCCCCCCTGTGCTCTGAGGAGTGTTCCCTTTTCTCTTTTCACTTCGTGCCTCGCCAATCCATGCAGTTTCCCTTGGGCGACGCAGCCTTTTCCCCCTCCCGTTTGCTGCCGCCCGCACGCACACACGCGGTGCCGGTCACCGTGAGGTGCAGGAGTGTGGAGGTTCGTGCGACCAGGGC
>NW_021704903.1:0-6852 GCF_003719485.1 Trypanosoma conorhini | reverse complement strand
CGTCATGTGACCCTATTTGCTCTTTTATTTGTGTATCTTTTTTTTTTTTGTGTGTGTGTGTTGCCATTAGGATGGGTAATATTTCTTTTGGTGGTTTCTTCTAGGCATGCAAGAAGAGCTTCCAGAGTGCTTCTGTGTTGTTTCACAGCAAAAAACTTCTGGACCTGAGGTTATTTGGGCAGCACTGAAGGGAATTCACGCGTTTGTGTTTGAGAAGCAGCAAAAGGTCACGGAGGAGCCGTCCCCTCGCGAGTTGCTTTTAGCGTGTGAGTCGGCGCTGGAGAAAGTGGGTGGGCAACTGGGGAAGAGGAAACCGTTGGACCTGGCACGTCTGTCCATGGGGGTGGTGATTGTTGAGATTATCGCACGTTTAACGCGAATTTTGTTCTGGGGCATGCTTGCACCGTCCGAGACGCCCCGGCCGCGCAGGATTAAATTGCTGGAGGAGGACGGTGAGGAGGTGGAGGGGGTGCTCCTGCCGCGGTTCTTCTTGAAGCTCGCGGTGAGCCCCATCGTCATGCGGGAGGTTCTGATGAAGGCCCCGTGGGAGGTTTTTTTGCGTCGGTACGGCGTAGAGAGCGCGCCGCCAGGGGAATTTCGGGAGTGCGTCCCGGCTGAAGTGGCGTCTGTTCTCAGTGGCCTTAGGGCGAACTTTGGGTGCGACTTCCTCTTCCACGTTCGCCTTCAAACCGAATTGACGGGCTCGCACCTGGTGGGGAATAACAGTGCCGCCGAAGCCAACGACCCGCATGTGGCTTCTGCAGGGGATGCCGGCGGCGGCCTCTTAGGGCCGCCGGAAGCCGACGGTGGTAAGAAGCCGGCGGGATACGGCAAAAATGTTTCTCGTTTCGGCGCCAAAAGGTGCTGCTCTTCTTCTTTCCCCGGTGCGAGTGCGCCCCCGGCTAGTTCGTGGGAGTGCAATGTGGCGCGAAAACATCCTCCGCCGTCGGTGGAACAGTCGCAGGCGCCTTGTGCGGTGCATTCCCGCCACCGCTTTCCCGCCTACAAGCTGACGCGAAGGCGTCCAGGGATGCGGCAGGGGACGGGGGCTGGGAACGAGTGTGTGGATGCCCCCGGCGGCGGGGCCACGCCTCACTCCTCGACTCCCGAGGACGACCGCGCCTCCGCGGAGGAGCACGACGGCGACGCAGAGGTCTTGGCGCCGGAAACCCCGGTAAAGAAGCGAGTGCGACGAGACCAAGGCGTTGTGCCCCCATCACCTTCACGCCCCACGCATGGGGGGCTGGCTCGCCTGTTCAACTCATAGCTAGCGGAAGCCGAAATGACGGTGACTGCAATATTCCTTCTATTCTTTTTTCCTCTTTCTCTCTCTCTCTCTCCCTCTTTCCTTCAGCGTGCTGAGGGGATAATTAATTTCACCGCAACAAGCGCCTCGGTTATTGTTTAATGCAGAGCACAAGACAAAATAATAATAATAATAAATTTCCTGCATTTGCGCAGTTCCGGATCTTTCTCCGCTCTTTCCTTTCCTTTTTTTTTTGTTTGCTTGTTATGGTTTCTTCAGTCGCCATTTGTTTGCACAAGCTGTACGCCTAGGGAAGGAAGGATTGCGGAAAAATGGACATGCGTGGTCTGGCTCACTTTATCCGGGACGTGCGGAAGGCCACGAGTAGCCCGGCCGAGGAAAAGAAGCGCGTCGACCTGGAATTAGTCAAGATCCGCTCAAAGTTCCGCAACGCGGCGGCAATGAGCACATATGCGCGGAAGAAATACGTGTGTAAGTTGATGTTCATCACAATGCTTGGGTACCCTGTGGAATTTGGCCATATGGAGGGGGTAAAGCTTCTGGCGTTAACGTCCCCGGCGGAGAAACTGATCGGCTACCTCTCTGTCACCGTCTTCCTGCACGAGAACCACTCGCTGTTGACGTTGGCTACACACATGATTTACAAGGACCTTTTGTCAGAGCAAGAGTTTAATATGAGTTTGGCACTGACGGCGATCGCCAATGCCGGTGGGAAAGATTTTGCGGAGGTGATGTCCTCAGGTGTAAAAGGTATTCTCGTAAATGATCGTTGGAATGTGCATATTCGCAAGAAGGCGGTGCTGACGTACCTGCGCATATATAGAAAGTATCCTGATGTTGTGGACCTCGCCGAAGTGGTCCCGGTAGTCACGGACCTGCTACATAGCCCGTTGCTTGGCATGAGTGGTTGTGCCGTGCGCTTTCTCACGGGTTGCGTTACTGAAGCAAATTTTCATCTCTTCTGCTCCGTGCCCGGTCGAGTCATTGAACTCCTTGGAAAGATCATACTGTCAAAGCAAACGGAACCCGGGTATGTATACTATGGGGTCCCCGCGCCGTGGTTGCAGGCAATGTCCCTGCGGCTGCTTCGTAAATTTCCCGTTCCCACGGATGCCGTGTTGCGGGAAAATATTCTTCTTGTTTTGCGGAAGATTGTGCAGGCGACGGATAGGGTGTTGCGGGACGCACAGGCCCAACAAAAGCAAAAGGGCACTATGAATCGTGTGAGTGCCATGAATGCCGTGTTTTTTGAAGTAGTTTTGCTTGTCAGTGAATGGGACATCGATGCCCGGCTTCATGGCGAGTGCATGGATGTCCTCAGTGGGTTTGTGACGGAAAAGAAGGAGTCTAACTTGCGTTATTTGGGATTTAGTTTGCTGTCAAAGTTGTGTTCCGCGCGTGAGTCGCGCAATGAATACAGGAATTACTGTGGCCAGTACCAACCGCAGCTGGTGGTGGCCCTGCACGACCCTGATGTCTCCATCCGCACGAAGGCGCTGGACGTCGCCGTGAGCATGTGCGACGACGCAACCGCCACGGAGGCCATTGACGAGCTGCTTTCGTACCTCCCCATCGCGGATGGCGTCTTCAAGGAGAATCTCGTGCTTGCCATTTCCCACCTGGCCGAGGTGTACTGCGTCGACTACGGGTGGTACGTGGACACCATTCTCTCCGTGCTCGCCCAGGCTGGCAGCCTCACGCCGCAACACATAATTTACCGCGTGGTGCACGTTATCATCAACCACCCGGATGTTCAGAAGAGGGCGGCCACAACTTTGTTCCGCCTGCTGAAGACCCGCAGGACTGTTCCTGAATTCCTGCTGCGTGTTGCCGCCATTGTCCTGGGCGAGTTTGGGTACCAAATCGCCCTGAGTGCGGAAAGTACGCCCCTCATGCAGGTAAAGGTGCTTCAAAATTACCTCAACGACACCTCGGAGGAGACGCAAGCCCTCATGCTAAGCACCTTCGTCAAGCTTTACAACTACTACGATATTGCTATACGTGAAAAGGTACTGGGCATACTGCATCAGTACACAAGCAGCTTCAATGTGGAGCTGCAGCAGCGCGCCATGGAGTACGTCGGGCTCGTCGAGCTGGGCAATGATGGGCTGCTGCAGAAGGTGCTTGAGCCTTTGCCACGTTTCGAGGAGGACGAGTTCTCTCTCGTGCCGCGTGGACGCCCCCAACGAGAGGAGGCGCACGTGGAAGCGGCTGTGGGCGCCTCTCCGGAGGAACGAGAAACGGCAGTTGCCCCGACGGCAAATGAGGCACCTAAGAAAATACCCGGCCCTGATTTCTTGGCAGTTAATCATGATGCATCCTTAAGGTCAGACGGCAAATCAGACGAGGACTTGGCGGCCTTGTTTACTGTCAACTCAACGACGCAGTTGGACAGCCTGGCAAAAGAAAATGAACTGGTGCGGCAACGCCTCATTTTTCTGCTTAGGGCACCATCGGGTGTCCTCTACTCCGATGACTCTGTGGAACTGCGCTGCGAGCAGCAGTACCGTGGAGCCGATGCCCGTTTGACCCTTACCGTCTGGAACAAGCTGACGGTGGCGGGGTTGGAGGATGTACTTGTAGAGATCACCGGCGTGGATGCTGGGCTGCTGTTGCAATTGAGGCACGACCGGGGCGATGTCGCCCCTGGTGGGGTTATGCGCGTGGAGTTTGCCGCCAGGTCGTGGGCGCCGTATAGAGAGGCCCCTACCATACGTCTCTCGTACAAGCGAGCGGAAGGCCACACCACGCAGATGAAGGTACTCGCCCTGCCCATTGTAACCACACGGTTTTTGTCTCCCTACGATGAGAAGGATGAAGCGGCGTACGAGGCGCTACGCAAAGAGCTGAATTCTCTCTCCCCCACCACCCGACACCTCGCCGCAGGATGTCTCGCACAAAAGGAGTCAATTGAGGAGACATTAACCGGGATGGGGTTCCGTGTCATCCACGCCGTTGGTAGCACGCAGTGGAAGGCCATGGCGGCCCATGCGACCCAGGCGCATGGTATTCTCCGCTACGACCCCGTGCTGGTGAACGTGCTCGCCACTGGCGTGGAGGCATTGACCGCAAAAGTCACTGCCAAGAGTTCCGTTCTCCGCACAGCCATTACAGATGTTCTGGAGCAGGAATTGCTTAGCAGTGTGCGGAAGGAGTTTGCCGCGAAGGCGGCGAGTGCGTCTGGAGAGACTTTAACCTCGTTATTCTCATGATATTGGCTTCCTTTTTCTTTCACCCACTCGCTCTTGCCCACCGCGTCCGCTGTCGAGCTTCAGCGTTTCTTTCACATTCACACTTCTGGCTCCTTCCTCCTTCTTCGCCCACGGCACCAATAAAAAACAACAACAACAACCGTGTCCCTCAATTGAGAAATATATACGTGTGTGTGTGTGTGTGTGCGTCTCTATTTCTTTATTGCTATTTCTCTGGTAGCGTCAGATAATCATGGCAGGGAAACGAGCTCATCCCATCAAACGGGATTGGTACTGGAATCACAACGACCGCTTTGAGATTTGGCATAGTCTCGACTGGCCCTCTGTCCGTCGCGGGCGCCAAATTTTTACGGAGGTCTTTGCACCATGCCACCCTTTGGGCCGTATGACCTTCGCCCACTTCCAGGGCTTCATGACCCGAGAGGAGATTAAGCAGCTGGCCTCGCAGTATGAGGTGATTGACTCCGAGCCGGATGCCGAGGGTTTGCTGAACCCGCGCCCAGGCAAACCGACAGACACGCTTCCCGTGCCGTTTCCAAACCAGCGTGCCGCCCAATTTGCGAACAACGGCTCCGAGCCGCCGGATTTGCAGCACTCGGTCTTTGGCAAGGAAGGTGGGGCAGACTACATCTTTTCCCTCATCACAGGCTACAACTGGGGCAACGGTGAGCTTTTGCCGATTCCTCCATTTGCCCCTGAACTGAAGCCTGGGCAGTTTTGGAACCCGTACTTCAAGGACTGTTGCCTCTCCATGCCGCCGCCGCTCTCGGACGGAATGGTGGACTACGAGGATGGCACTCCGGCGACGACGAGCCAAATGGCAAAGGACGTTGTAAATTTCCTCCGCTGGTCTGCCGAGTCCGAGTACGACGACCGGCGCGTTATGTTCTGGAAGGCGTTCACAACTCTCGGCCTCGTGAACTGCATCCTGCTGCACTATGGACAGAAGAACACGAACTGGCGCATTTACGGCCGCACCACATTCCGTTACTGGAAGAAGACGTGGTAGTTAAGAGAATGCGTTTCTCCCTGGGAGGGTTGGAGTAGTTCGTCGATCGGCATCGTGAACGGCAAAATTTAAGAAGGAAGGGGGGAAAAAAAACCCTAGGATGGAAGAGCGTAGTG
The DNA here is from genome assembly GCF_003719485.1 of Trypanosoma conorhini. Lineage (NCBI taxonomy): Eukaryota > Euglenozoa > Kinetoplastea > Trypanosomatida > Trypanosomatidae > Trypanosoma > Trypanosoma conorhini. Next base: position 1,248 of record NW_021704903.1, on the reverse strand, counting down.
AATGGAAGTGTGAATGGGAGAGGAAGAAGCAGAGGTGACCTGGCAGACGGTAGTATTTAGAATCTAGTAACCTGTCTTGGGGGGAAATGGAGGGGAATAGAAATAGGGGAGGGATAGCAGCGGTGTCCATTACGTCTGAAGTGTGTTACCTTCTTTTTTTTTGTTGTTTTGCCCTTCCTTGCAATATTTCTCTTGTCGTTGTTGCTGGCGCTGCTGTTCGTGTGTGCGGCCACGTGGCGGTGAGGACGCACACACGGGGACGACTCTATTTTTACGCTCTCTCTGCAAGGGCTACTGAACACGACACGGCATTCGCTTGTTTGCTTTTCTTCCTCTTTTTTTCTTTGTTTTTTGCCCTTCACGACATTATTCTTCTTTGCACATTGCCGCCGCACGCATCCTTGCAGGGCGTGGCGGGTAATGCTTCGCACAACAGCCATTGGGCGCCTCTCCGCGACGCTTCTCGCACGGAAGCGGGGGGGAAAGCCCTCAGACACCCCCGACTACAAGCAGGTGTACCTCCCCTACGACGTGGCCCCCACCCCGCTAGAGCTGGAGCGGGAGCGAAAGAAACTCCAGCAGGCTTACTACGGTCGCATGGAGCACCGCAAGCTGCTTCCAGTGAAGGAGGTCCCACTGAATGTCTACACGTACGGGAAGGAGGGCATGTCGCTGCCCATTTCAATCTTCAAGGACCAGCAGGACCCCGTCATTGGCCCCGAATGGACGTATCCTGGCATCTACGAAAACAAGTTGGCGGCTCAACACTGGTACACGGAGGAGCTTTTCAACAAGGAGACTCAGGACACTTTTGACTCCCCGTGGCAAAAGCAAATTCTTGAGAATCAAGTTAAGCGGCGTATGGCGAAGGTCGCTTTTCGAATGCGGCAGGTCAATATGAAGGCGGTGGATTTGTTCCAGAAGGAACGAGGCTCGGGGAAAAGAGGGCCTGCCGGCGGTACTGGGGCGGCGGAGAAGGGAAAAGGCGCGGCGAAGAAAAAGTGACCATTTCTTTGCTTTTGTGTTGTTGAAGGTCTTTTCAAACGTCCCGCAGCTACTTTGTGTTGTTGCTGCTGGGCCTCGCTTTTCCCACCTCCTCCTCTTCTCTCACGGGGGATGATGCAACTGGGGCAGATACTGCTGGTAAATATCTTCCTCCATTTTGTGCTTTTATTGGTTTGCCCACCTACCCCCTTTTTTCTCTTTCTCGCGCCGTCTTTTCTGGCGGGGTGGCCCACCAGCATCAAC
>NW_021704899.1:5701-6892 GCF_003719485.1 Trypanosoma conorhini | reverse complement strand
GCATCCACCCACGACACCGGGCCCCTTGGGCACGGTCGTGTCTCCACTTGCCCATACCACCATCAGCAGCACCCCCCTGTGTCCCACCCACACACGCACACAGCGCTCACTGTAGCCCCTCATTCAGTTTTTTTTAATCTTCCTGCACCGGCCCCCACCAAATTCGCCTTCAAACCTACACTGTCTTTTTTCCGCGCAAATATCATTGCCTATACATCTCTCGATGGCATAAGGGGACGAAGGGGAAAAAAAAACCGTGACCCAAGTAAACAGCAAACAGTCATACACAGCACCATCATAACAGCGCCGAGTAACAAAAAAAAGGGTCAAAAAAAACCAACAACCGGCAAAATGGCAATAAAAGGCGCACAACAACAACAACAAGAAAAAAAACACACAGGAAGAAAGAAAAGAAACAACGGAAAAAGAAGGGAGTGGAGGAAAAAAAACCGGAGAACTAATACATTTACTTGCTCCCTACGCAGTTTTCTGAGAGGTAGAAGCCGCACTCAGAGGACGCCAGTCACCAGAGTTTGGTTGCTTGGTCTTTATATTGATGTACACACATGTCACATTGTCAGTGCTGCCTTGCTGCAAAGCCTCCTGACACAATCTATCGGTGATATCCTGTGGTGGCACGCCCTCCGCTGCAAGCTGGGAGCAAAATCGCACGACTCTATCATACGACATCACATCCCACAGGCCATCGCAGCCAATGACGAGGAACTCATCACGGTCGGTCAGCTTCGTGGTTTGAGTTTCCGCATCGGCAATGATGCCCGACGGCTTTCCGTCGGTGTATTCATCCAACTTGAATCCGGCATCGCCTATGGCACGGGTAATTCCCAGGCTCAGCACTTGAGGGTTAAACTTTGGATGCCCCACGCGGTTACTGATGATCCTGCCGCCGCAGGCCTTGACACGCTCGCTCTCCGCCGCGTTGCTATGCAAGCTGTGCTTCTTTGACAGCACCAATGGAGACCCCGCACGACACAATACTATCTCAGTATCGCCAACATTACCCGTCACTAGTGCGTCGTCCACAATCATGGCGACGGCACACGTGCTGCCAGACTCACATTTGCCATTGGCACATCTTGTGAGAAAATCCGCCTCAGCCTTGGCTATCCCATCACGTACCGCCTTCTCGGGATTCGTCATGACATCTGGGTGACTAAGAATTAATGTGTG
>NW_021704899.1:0-5676 GCF_003719485.1 Trypanosoma conorhini | reverse complement strand
GATCCTGCCGCCGCAGGCCTTGACACGCTCGCTCTCCGCCGCGTTGCTATGCAAGCTGTGCTTCTTTGACAGCACCAATGGAGACCCCGCACGACACAATACTATCTCAGTATCGCCAACATTACCCGTCACTAGTGCGTCGTCCACAATCATGGCGACGGCACACGTGCTGCCAGACTCACATTTGCCATTGGCACATCTTGTGAGAAAATCCGCCTCAGCCTTGGCTATCCCATCACGTACCGCCTTCTCGGGATTCGTCATGACATCTGGGTGACTAAGAATTAATGTGTGCAAATCATCGCGGAGAAACTCGGCGCATTGCGTGCCACCATGCCCGTCATACACGGCAAAGAAAGGGATGGCCTCTGAGACCATGGCGTGCTGGTCCTCCATTGTCTTTCGGGTGCCCTGCTCCGACGTCACTCCATACTCAAACATGCTTCACTGTGACCGTGTGAAGAGGTGTATTGCCCAGTTGTTGCGGTTTTAGTTATATCTACAATTCTGCTAATTAAGTAACGGTGACGCTGAGAGAGGAACCCAAAAGAATTTGGAAAAAAATTAGACAAAGACGAAGACGAAAAAAAAAAAACGGCAACGCATCCAAAGGGGCGAAGTGTTACATTTCTTTCCGTATACAAAGTCTTTACTGGAAGGGGAGAAAAAAAAAAGGAGAAAGAAATGGGAGGGGCACTAAATATTGCAGGCAATTTCTTTTCATAAAAAAGGGGGGCTCAAAGGGAAGGGCTTGAATTTGACACTGACAAAAAAAAAAAAAAAAAATTAAAAGGAATTCAAACACGTTGAATTAGAGACCGGTTGAATCAATCCACTTGCCACACAGTTTGTATCTTCCATGACTTACATACGTGTTCTTCTTACCCCTATATTCAACCGTTATGCATGTAGTAAACCCCGCTTTCGCTCAAGGACAAGAAGAGTCTGCGATATAGTAGAAACCCCCATGAGAGACATCCCCACATCAAGTTCCTCCCAACAACTGCAAAAGAAAGGTTCAACCAATTTTTCTTCCAACTCACTGGGGAGTAATAGTATAAGGTCATGCAGGTATTCAAGGGTAGTGCAATTTGCTGTGACTCCATCAAAAGTGAAAACATATCTTAACCCGAGAGTGTGTGTCAGGTACCTCCATTCGTTGAGAACTCGCTCCGGAATGGTTTTGGAAACGTGCTGTGCCCGGCAAGACAAAGAGGCTCTGCCAGAACGAAATATGTCGATAAATGACCTCCCTCTGTGGTTTTTTAAAGCAACCGGCCTCCCTCCCTTTGCATTATCATGCTCCAGTGCACTGATGTGCTCAGACTGGCTCTGAATACAAAACTCACGTGATTCTCGAATCCTTTGACAGATTATTTTAATGGCCTCTTGCAATGCCTGAGTTTCTTCCGGTGTTGGCGGCGTTGAACGCAAGACAAACACAAACTCGATAAGCACGCATATGTAAGGAATAAGCAGCTGTTGCTCAGGAATTGTCGAGGAGGAGGAAGAAGATAGTCCAGTAAGTAGTTGGGAGAACACTTTCCCAGTGGAATCAACCGAAGAAAATAAGGCTATCACTAGGTAGGATCGTCGCATCGCCCTGAAACAGAGCAAATATTCTTGTTGTGAACTGCAACGATTCATTGTGGCGGAAAGTTGAACAACGACACCGTCTAGTAGGGCAGTGAGAACCGTATCGATAACACTAGTGCGAGTCCCTGCTTCTGTATTGGGGTCAAAATTTATACCAAATGTTGTAGTAGCTATGGAATGATGTAATTCCTTCCAACCTGATGTTCTTCTGAAGTGAATAACATCAATGTATCCAACCTGAAGGAGTTCATGTATAAGCCTGCTTACCCAGAGTTCAGATGTTGTGTCTGGCAAATTAAGGCGGGTCGCAAATCCACGTGGGCCGAGATCCACGCATATACGCAATATCACATCTACAAGACCTGCTTGCACATGCTCCAATGAAAAAGTTGTCGTGCAAATAGTCACAAATGTTTCACAGGCCAATTCTAAAAGATGCGAATGACGACGGCAAGCTAAAAACATGCTTTTGAGACTCAGTAATGCCAATAGTTTATAATCCACAGGATCGATAACAGTTTCCTGATCAACTGGGGCATGCATAAGAAGGTTAGACAAAACAGGTCTTAGAATGCCAGTAAAAAGAGATTCTTGTATATTTGTGGCAAATGCTACAGCATATTGGTCAATCAAAGCCCACAGTGAACATATAACATGCGCTCTAACTCTCACAGAAGGATGAACCAATATAATTGGAATCATTCCTTCTAATAATGACATCCATAAATGATAATTTGTTTTCACTGTAAGGCTTTTTGGCTTTTCCAAACATTGATATGAAGTGATAGAAACCATCGAGAGTGTAACCCGTGGTAACCCCACCATAAACTGTGCTGCATTTGCCTCACTATCAGCATCTTTAAATCGTCCTGCCCATTCAGATACAGCACTAGCATCCCGTACATCTTCAGGGGGAGGTTCTAACCCAAACTGAAGCCAATGACCACATGCCCTCAGGTACGAAATACTTAATAAGGCAACCTCTTCGTCCACATTATTACACGCAAACGATGTCAAACAGAACACTAAATCCCTGAAACAATCTTTCATAAGGGCAACATGTAAAGTAATAACAGATTCACAAAGATCCCAAGCTGATTTAACCACGTCTGGTATCACTGCACAATGGCTTAAAATGGAAAACACAACATTCCATCCACTGGCCAAACGACTGGCACGAACTTCTACAATTTCTGATATCGCTTCAATCACTTTTTGGCGAATATTGACATCTTGATTACCCATTAAAATGGCTTCAAAGGGCATAAGAACCTCTTTTTGAAACGAATAATTCAAAAGCTCTTCACGCATAAGGTACCTAAGTGCAATAATCCGTAATCCTCCTAGAGACGAACTTGCAATATCAAACGTCATTGTGCCAGCCACAGTAAAAACATTGGTGGCATTGGTCCATAAATCTCTCCACTGCATTCGCGAACTAAATGAAGCACAAACTGTCAAAAAATCCAACAATTTAGTGAGAGCAAATGTTCGTGATGATTTTAGTTCCTTCTCACATACAGTAACCAGTGCATTTGACATAAAAACTTGTGTTTGGGATGGATACACTGTGGCATCAAATAAACGTTCTAGCCACACATCAACAGAAGAAAAGCATCTTAACGCTCCCAAAATGGCAATGCGTTTTTGTATTGAACCTTTATCAAACGAAGGAGGAACATCTTCTAAATTTTCGAACCAAGTATCTGGAGGAGGCTTGTCACCTTCACCTAAAAGAGGCTTCCGGCACTGCCTTCTCCAAATCCCCTCCAAGCCATTGGAGATCAGGTCTAAGATAGAAACCCCAGTATAAGCCACGCACCAACCCCTTGTAGTTAATGAAGCACCATTTACAAGAAACAAATTCAATACTATCGCCAATAATTCCATCCTTGGTTTTGAAATCCCATTTGAAATGCTCACACAAGCTATTGAGCACTGAGAGAGAACCACAACTTTTGAAAGTTGGGTAAGAGAAAAAAGACGCTCAATAAGATCTTCCGCATGAGAAATATTTCCAAAATCACAGCATACACGAATAGTATTAACCACACCTCGAAGAAGATGATCAAAATATTCGCGATTTTCGGGTGCATCTACATATCTTTGCGTCAGATCATGGAAGCCTTGTGCATTGGCAGGCACGACGGCGCTCTCTGCAATAAAGAAAAAGTCTTCAAAAGCGCATAAAAGACATCGCATTACATAATCTACAGTTATCCCCCACATTGGAATGGCATTCTCGATTCTTGTGGCTTTCACAAAACTAGACTTCAAAGCATTGGCAGTATCCAATGCTTCTATAGCATCTTTTAAAGCATTACGAAGTTCAGTTTGATAAATTTCCTCTTGCTTTCGTCGCAGGGTATTAAAAAGCACATTTCCTGCAGCATCCAAAGGTATCATAACAGTATCAGTTATTCTCCTTGCAACAGGTGCAAAGTGTTTCAGGATAGGGATGGACTCCAATAAACCTGAGGAAATTTTGGTACTTGATGAAGAATTATTTCCGGAAATACTCCCAGAAAAGGTTTTACATGGAACAAACTTTGAGGGGCGAAGCTTAATTTCATCAGCTACAATGCGTGCATAAATTTCCTTTAATAGAGTTGAATCCACATCATTTCCCTCGTCAATACCCCTATTATTGCGGATAAATTCTTCAACGGTCATCTTGTTTTTCACATGCGGGCTATGGGCGTCAGTATTCAACATGCAAATCGAGAATGACAAAATAAAGGCCGTATTCGCAGAATGAAATGCTGTAGGATTTTCCTTGCAATACTGTGCGGCAAAAATCTCCATTGTTTTGTCGACAACCTCAGCCTCGCCAAGAAGTTTAAATCCTCCTAAAAACAATCGAAGTGCAGCATCAAGCGTCAGACCAGCAAAAGAATGTTGTTCAATCCACTTCACAAAAATCATGCGACTGTGAGAGTCTCGAAAGCTTTTTGCAAAGTATTCTCCAAGGACCAATTTGTCAATATAATCTTCCTTATCCTTTAAAAAGAGAGCAATCGATTCGGCTTTAGGCACATACTTTTCCTCCGAATTCCCACAAGTTTTAATAAAAGCATCCGATTGTGTTTCTGTGTCTTTCAATACTCCACTTGGAGCAGTATCTTCATTGCCTTCCATAGATGCATCACGTTTTGACTCTTCCTTCTCATTTACAATTGGAATCAACAGAGGCTCATTGGCTAAAAAATCAATAGCGGCCTTTGAGTCTTTTACGTCATTCATAAGGTACGTAAACTTACGAAATGCATCCTTTACTCGAAGGGCATAAATAAATGAATCATCTCCCTTTTCAACAGAAGAAGAAAAAGCCATTTCTCCTTGATTTTCCACTCGTTTATCCAAAGATTTAGTAAACTCTGATATCCCTGATTGATCATTGGTAGATGACGCATCTGCTAAAGATGTGTTTCGGTCACATTCAAATCGTTCTATCCATTGAAGATTGGAATATACAACCAGTAAAAGAGTGGTTAAAGCACTTCGTTGAAGCGACTCTGGAACAGAAAAATCCAACAGTATCCTTCCAGAGATGGCCTCATTACGGTCGATCACGTCCTTCGTCTTCATACGAAAAGGCAATGATAAGGCAGCCAAATACGCAATCATCTGCTCGTAAACACTTTGAGAAGAAGTATTACAGTCGTAGTTTAAGAACAATGCTATAAGATTTTGTGGTTCTTCAATATAACGACGAAATGCTTCCACAACAATAGACTTTTGTGTCAAAGAGCTTGTTTTCGACTCCAATACTCGAAAAAACAGATGACGAAAGATGGTTTTAGTCTCATTCACCATTAAGTGTCCAAAGGTCATTGTGCACGTCAATAAAACATTCACTGATAGCCGAAACGCATCCACGTCCTTCAATAATGCGGTAGTTAAGGTACAAGGAATAACTGTGGATTTCACGGTAGAAATGATCACTGTTGAATTCCTAAACGTGGGACCCCCATTTACAGTTAAATGGAGAATAATACCAAGAGCCGTAAGTAACATTATAGAAGTCTCATTAGGTCCAGTAATACGCCCTACAGTATTTCCTTGATTTCTAGGAGAAGT
>NW_021704900.1:0-6884 GCF_003719485.1 Trypanosoma conorhini | reverse complement strand
AACGGCGGTGAATAAACCAACTGATTTTACAATTAAGAAACAGAAAACAAAAAGGTCTTTTTTTTTTAAAAAAAAAAGTGGCGCAGATTTGCGACACGGCGCTGTTTACATGAACGGCGCACCAGTACTCATAGAGCCCAGGAGCTGCTTGTTGCGGTACTTGTACCCGTTGTACTCATTGAGTGAAAGGGGGAGGTTCATCACCTCAACGCATCGGTCGTCAAGACGGAAGCAACTTCGGTGATGCAGGCGTGTCAGTGTGCTAATAGATCCAGTCGGCGGGGACTTCATCAAGTGAAAGGTGTCGACTGTTAAGTGGAACCAGCGCTTTACAAACATGCGTATGGTTTGCCCATGCGTCACAATGACAACGTTTGTGTCCATCGCAAAGTCCAGTCGCTCACGCTGAAAGGCATCAAGAAAGCTTGTCACACGATCGCACACGTCGGCGCCACTCTCGCCGTACGGGAAACGGTAGTAGAATCTACCGTACACTTCTCGCTCACGCAGGTGCTGAAGAAGTTCATCCTTTGACTTGTAACGGCCAATGTCCACGTCCCGCAACCGCACATCCTCACGCACGCCAATGATGGAATCGCCATCCATCTTTTGCTCACTTCTGTACTCGTCGTAGCCTCGCAGCATGTGTCTAAAACTTTGCCGACTACGCAAATAGGGAGAAAAATAAAAGTAGACAGGCTCGTCTCCAACCATCTCCGCTACATGCCTCCCAGCTCTATAGCACTCTTCTTCTCCCTCCGGTGCAATGGAAATGCGCCAATCAGGCGTAGTAACGTAGGTTCCGATATCTACATCGGCAAGGCTCTTGCCGCTACGCACAAATATGATGCGTTTAACCGGTTCCGCGATGACGGTAGGAATCTTCGACGACCGACGAGAAGCGTCACAGCGGATCGTGATGGACATTTTGCCGCCGCCCTCCGTCTGCGTCACCGTCTCGGTGGCTGTTTCCTTCGCTGCAGGAGACGCAGTTGCCGATGACGCCGCCTTCGTCGCGGCGGCCGAGCATATACACTCCTGGGCCGCACTTGGAGCCCCTGCATTTGGCGGATGACTGTGTGTCATGAGCCGCCATAACGCTCGTCGAAGCATTGCCGCCTTGGGCTCGTGTGATGCCCCAGCGGCCACCTCAATACTCTCACCCTACACGTCCCGAGCGAGAAACACCTGAATACGCAGCCAGCGAGAGACCGGTTTTTAAGTTTGCCTGCTCTACAGCTAATAACGGCTGGAATGCAAACCACACAGACACACACACACAACAAAAGATAACAAGGAATGAGAAAAGAACAGCGCAAGACACAAGTAAACAACGAGGAAGAAATCAACGTGTGAAGACGGCCGTGTGGCAGGAGAAACGCGGACGTCCCAAGGAAATGAAGAGCGAAGAGGTAAAGAAGAAGAACACGAACTAGTACAGAGGAGGAAACAGAGCGGGATAGAATCACAACAACAACATAAAGGTGGGAGGGAAGTGAGTTCCACCACATAAACGCACTAAAGTAGCTGCATATACTAAGCAGCTGAAAGGAACGAAGAAAGGGGAAAGAGAGGGAAGGAGAAGGAGCAAAACAGGGAGATGTAGGCTTGCTTCCGTGCACGCCCGGCCTCCCGCAAGCTAAGAATATATTCTTCCAACACACACACACACACACAAACAAAAAAATTCAAAGGATGCTCTACATTAACTGAGTGTCCCTGCTGAACTCACGAAATGGCAGCATTTAGGGCTTTGCGACCGCCGGACCCTTCCCCCCTCCTCCGCATGGAGGCTATATGTGGCAATGGAGCTTTGGGGTGGGAGAGCGGCAGAAGGAAACTGCACACGCTGCCTTCCGCTGCGTCATCGATGGATACCGCAAAGTAGGCTATACGCCGAGAAACAGGGTAGGTGTGCGAGACGTCTGCAAGCATTGAGGACGTCGCATCCATTCGTGCATTACTCCCACAATTTTCTACGAAAAGAAGAGGAAAAAAAAGCAAAAAAAAAATAGAACGTGGTGGTAGCCAAGTGGATAAAGATGACAGGAAGGAGCGGGAAGAAAGACATGGAACAGTGCGTTGTATCCGCGAAGTACCTTCTATTTACAACCCCTCTGCGGGGGTAAATGAGTCCGGGTGGTCCGAAAAAAACATATGACGGTACCGTTTGGTGCAGTCCTTGCCATCGAACTTCATCATTTCCAGCAGCGGGTCACTGCCAAAGAGCTTCTTGCTGATGTCAGTCATAACAAGTCGAGCCGAGTCGCGCCGTTCCAGCACTACAATGGAACAGTTGGGAGGATTGCGCATTGTTTCAAAGGCCCCCACCGGCACGCGGAACCAGCGGGCAATGAAGAGCCTAATGAGGAGACCGTGCGAGATGATCACGACATTTTGGTCCTCCTCCCCCGGCAGCGTGAGCGGTTCATCAGGGTCTCTCGCGGAAAGCGAGTGGAGCTCCAGCCGCTCGCGAAACAGGGAGTCAAAAAATGTGGACACGCGGTCGCCGACATCCACACTACTCTCACCCCCAGGGAAGCGGTAGTACGAACGACCAAACTCGTTGCGCTCGCTCCACGTTCGATCCATTGTGTCCAACGGCTGAAAATTGCCCATCTCCTGCTCGCGCAGTCGCTCGTCCTCGCGCTCCCCCTGCACCTGGGATTCATCTAAACTCTTCCGTACCTCTGCCAGCGTCTGCCGGGTGCGAATGTACGGCGAGTAATAAATATAAAGTTTCTCATTCTTGATGATATTTCGAAGGCGACGACCGCAGTCTAACGCCTGCGCTCGACCACGTTCGGTCAGCGGGATCTTCCAGTCGGGTATTCTGCTATACAGAGAGCGGTCGACGTTTGCCTCCGACTCTCCGTGCCGCACAAGGAGGAGCCGGTGCGGAAGCCATTGACTGTTGGGAATCTCAACGGCGAACCGAGAGCATAGCCGTGGTTGCCTCCGCATCCCGCACAATGGCGCCTCCGCTACCCCGCTAGGCTGCCTGCCTGTTTGCTTGTTGTTCTTTTATACTTTGCCTCCACCCTCTGGCGGGTTCTTTTCGAATTTGCTTCTCTCGTTCTCCCTCTATCGCTGCTGCTGCTGCTGCTGCTGCTGCCACTTCTGGCGACCTGCTTCTTGGCGTGGTGTGGCACCTAAACACGTAGGCCCTCGCCATTGACGGGCAAATACAACGACGCCAGCGCGAAAAAAAAATAATAATAATAATAACGGTAATAATTACGAGGGAGAGAGGGAGAGAGAGAGGAAAAAGTAACCGCGCAGCAGCAACAAAGCAGACGCAATCGTGGCAAAGTTAAAATGACACGAGGCATCAAGACAAAAACAAATAAAAATAAAAAAATTGGCAGGCAGGCAGAAGGCGCCTGAACTGCGCAAACGCAACCACCCCGCACCAGAGCGGGACTGGTCCAATAAATAAGAACGCAACAGGGAACCGTACGCAGGGAATCAAACGCATTTCCCCGCCGCGCGGCAAGGAAGATGCGTGGAAACCGCGCAGCTGCGATCATCACGGCGCACATTCGCCGCTGGGCTATAAGTCAGAATAAAACAAGGTGGTTCCGTCCAGGGCGTGTACAAAGAACCAATAGCCACCCCGATCCCTTACTTGCGAGGCACCTGGACCACTCACCGGATCAAGAAGAGCACGGCAAAAAAAAAAAAGTTGCACCGCAGTGGCGGCCGCGCTGATGAATCATGAAAGCTCCACCACTCTGGTTCCCCGCGCCAGGAGGCCGCAGCCCCATAAATCGCACTCCGTCGTTGCCCAAACCACGGGAAGGCCTCCCCGCCCCGTCATTCTGGGGAAGTTGACTCGACAAAGCGCAGCTGCAGCGAAACTTCACGAAACAGAAACACTCTTCCATCGGCTTAATCAGGCTCAATACCGCTGTCAACGCACAGAAAACTGCGGCCACAGACGCCTATGCTCATCGCTTTCCACTTTCAAAGATCATGCACACGCAAGGACACACGGCTGCCCCCATGATGCCACCTTACGCCGTTCCTCCCCTGTTTTTCCTCCCGGTGGCACTTTATAGCGTACTTCGAAGTGTGTAACTCGCCGCAGGAAAGAGAACGATAAAAACAACGCAAATCTTCTTCACCCCAACGCCAGGAGGCCCTTTTTTTTTTGTTGCTGTTCTTGTTTTTGCCTTAGAAGCATAGGTGTTGACGTCTATCTGCGAGCTGCACAAAACCGAGCTGCCGCTGTCAAATAGTACTCACACGCTCCGGCACTGGCTCACAAACCCCAACCACATCGACAGAGCCATGCTGGCAGCCAATGCGTCTTTTAGTTATTCGTCCCCACCACCACAACACACATCCGGCTTTTGATGGAACTTATCCAGAAGTCTTCTTCTCAAGGTTTCCTTTCCACACCGCATGGGTGTCGGTGCGTGTGTGTATGTGTGTGTACGCCCTGTCTCTGCCCCACTCAATCCCTCATTTCAACACAAAGGCACCACAACCTCCGGCAGACCTGAAACCCAGTGCATCACTCAGACGCCATGGAGAGGGGTCGTTTCCTTGACGATGGTGTTTGGCAGTACGTGGCATCATTCGCGTCACCAGCTTCGTTTTCAAGCAGCAGTGGTAGGTTCAGTCGGTTAGTGACAGGACTGTAGCAGTCCTCGTACGCAAAGGCTGTAACCGCCCCACAAGGATGTAGCACAGCAAGTGTAGGCACGTATCCGCTCGTGTCCTCCGTCACGGTTTGGTCCTCTTCCAGCATCACTTCAGAAGCCACGACATGGGGAGGTCTGCCGCTGCCAGCAGATCGCAGTTGCCGCTGCACACACACATCAGCAATGCCGCAGCCCCGCATTCGTGTGTAGTACTGCGGATGGTGCCGCAAGACGTAGAATGCAACCAACTTGTCAATCGGGAACAGTGTCGTCCTCATCAACGCCGAATTCCGTGAGCCCTCCCCCCGCGTTTGCGCTACGAGCAGCGCCTTCCAGTAGTGTTGCACCATTCCTCGCAGCGCCTTCAGCGTCAGCCGAGACGGCGCAACGCCCTCCGGTGGAGGAAACGGAGCCTCTGCAGTGATGATCTGCGCGGGTCGCCGCAACTTTGGCGTCTGTTGTGAATCATAGCATTCACAGACGTCCCACGCCAAAACTGCACCGCACACACGCTGCAGAAATGGCTGGCCATCCGTCTTGCGCACGAGTAGTTGCTGAATGCCGCAGCCTGCTAGCTGAAGCGCATTCGGATGACTCTGAAAAATGCGAAACAAAACTCCTTCTTCCATGCGAGTCAGCAGCAGAAACCGTTGCTCTTCCACCGTTGCTGTTCCCTTTGCGTCATTGCTTGGGGCGTCCGCCACACTACAGCCGCGTCCACCATCATTGGGGCACGACGGCAGAGCTGCAAGGGACGTCGTGGGACGTGGGTCCCGCAGAAGATGTTGCAAAAACGTCCGCGCAACGTCAAGGCCGCCTTCCGCCACCAGCCAGAGCGGTATATTACTCTTGGCAGCGTCCGTCCCGTCCTTTGAGGCGCTGTCGCTCCTCGGCTTGTTGTCGCCCATCGCGGTGCGCCCCACGAGAAATCCCGCAGGACGTCCCACTTCTGCCTCCCGCCCATCGTCCTGGATGACCGTCAGTGCGAGATTCACCGGGCTGACGCGGCGCACGCGCAGCTCCTGCACACCGCGCTGGCGCAGACGCAACGACGTCGCGAAAAACTCGTGCTGGATGACCTTGCTGACAAACTGCAACTGGGGCTTGGACAGCACAATGCTCCTCGCCATGTCCAAGGAGGCCCAAAGCGAGGAGCCGAGGCGGCAGACAAAATCCGCCAGTTCCTCCTTGCTCTGTGGCAGGGCATTCATTGACGCAAAAATGTTGTCAACCCTGGGCTGACGCACATGCGTCATACCGTCCCTGTGGTGAAGCAGCTGTTCATGTAGTGTGGCCAGAACCGAAACATCGCGAGACATGGCCTGCAGAAGGCGCTCCCAGGTAGGCAAAAAGTGTGAGACGAGTGCGTCGGCGGCTAACGGTGGGAGCTGAAACGGATGATGCTCCCGCTTTGTGTCACGCGGCGCAGAAGGTGTGAACGCATGATACGCCCTATGATCAATGTCACGCAGACACACAGAGGCCGTAAGCGTACCCAAAGGAAACCGCGCCGACACTGTCGCCTCGCGTCTCTCCTTCCACAGCTCTAAAGCTGCATTCAACACTGTCCTAAACGCCTTTCGCTGTGGCGCATCACCGCTTGTTGCCGATGACTCGAAGAGTTGCGCGCACCGTTGCTCCAGCACATCAGTAAGCTCCTGAAAGCGCAACGCCTGCGGCACAGTAACCGCCATGACGACATCCAGGTACACAAACATCATAGAGACAAACAGAAAAACCTCTTGTGCAGGAAGAGACAAGTTCAACGCCATGTGCACCATTCTTGTTGTGAACGAGGATCGTAACGGGCTGAAGAGAAGCGTCGGACACATAAAGCATTCGTATGGTGCCACTGCTGCCACGCGGTTTTGACACAAATGCAGTGGTAGGTTGCCATTATCGTCCTCGTCCCCACGGCTGACAGCTGGGACTTGTGTTGTTGCCTCCGGCGCCTTGCCAGGGGGAGCAGGCTCCGCCAGGGAGATGAAGGGAACCTGTCGCGTGGACACACGAGCAGAGCGCACGGTGTGCAGCCATCGTGAGTTTCGCTCAGCGTCGCTCCGGAAGAAGGCCACATGTTCGTAGAGGGCCGGATGCTCCTCTGGGTCCACGAACAGTGGCCGCCATGATGAGATGCGCTGGAACGACGCGTTGTCCTCCACAGGGAGCAGCCGCTCCGAGCGTCGGAGTTCCGAGAAGATGAAGCTCATTGTCTCCCAGAATCGCGTCTTCCCG
>NW_021704901.1:0-6877 GCF_003719485.1 Trypanosoma conorhini | reverse complement strand
AGAAGCCTTCTAGTTTTTTTTTTTATTTGTTTCCCTTGGGCTCAGTTTCGTTTTCCCCGGTCCGCACCTCAAAGGGCCGTTTCATTCATCGTGCGAAGGATATATATATATATATTTTTTTTTACTTTCGCTTCATTGCGACTGCGCACCCCCCGTCCTCTCAGCCTACACACACACACATATATATATACATTACACAAGCTCCTTTTTCCGTTTTATTGCATTTCAGGAGACACACCTCTTCGGACGCCGCCACCACACTCACCCACGCCTACTCCTCGGCAAAGAGGGGGAGGGTCTTTGTGTGTGCGTGCACAGGCAGGCAGGTGCGCATACCGATAGACAAAGCAGGATATAAATATATATATATGTAAATGAACGTGTGGGCGAGCGTCCATGTCTGCATTGAGCTGAAACTATGCTCTTGCCGTTCATGTGCGTGGGAGGGGGATCAGTTATAGCGGCCATTGTAGCGGCCGCGGCCACCGCGGCCACGGCGTGGGCCACGCATATTGCCAACCATCTCGCTGCCGAACGTCTCAGCGTCAGCTCTTTTCATTCCCTCACGGTCCAGCCGGATGACGCGATCCTGGTCGCAAGATATCTTGTCAAAGAAGCTGCTCCTGTCATAAACCTTGCTATGCGTCTTGGCTTCCTCCTTGGCCTTTTCAAACTCGTTCTTCTTCTTCTCAAACTCCTCCCGGCTCTTTGAGAAGTCAAAGTCGTCCTTGAACTCCTCCTTCGCGGCCCCCGTGGCAGGGCGGAAATCCTGCCCCGTGTGCCCATCCGCACGACGTGCCCCGCGATAGCCGCTACCGCCACCTCCACGACGGTAGCCACCACCGCCGTAACGCTGCTGCTGGTGTTGGTGTTGGTGCTGGTGTTGGTGGTGCGGTTGATGATGATGGTGCTGCTGCTGCTGCTGCTGCTGCAGTGGGTGGGGGTGGCCAGATGAAGGACCACCGCGCGGCTGCGTGGACGTCAGCCTGGCAGGAGGGTTGCGGGCAGGGAGCGCCGTCACAACTGCCGGGTCCATCATGGGATTATGCGGCTCCTCAAACACTGTCAGTTCCTTGATGTCAGATCCGCGGAAGACAATCTGGTCAAACAGTTGCTCAGCAGGGGGAATTTGGGCCTGCCCCGCACCCTCGGCGCGGTCCTCCGTACCGAAGACACGCACATTTGTCAGGCTGACGGTGTTGTTTGGCCCATCGATTTGACCCAGGGTCCCCTCGTAGCGGATTAGGCTGTTGGTAATGAGGACAATCGTACTACCTATAGCACGCTCCGTGGACATTTCGTCGACCCTTTCCTTCTCGTTTACGTTTCCTCTTTCTTTTTCCTTGTTTTTTTTCTTCCGTTTTTCCTCCTTCTTCTTTTCTTGATGCAGAAAAAAGGGTGGAAGGGGCAGGCACAGAAGCAGCATTTAACGTTGGCGCCTCCGCGTTATTTCCATTCCGCCGGTTTTGCTCTCGTTGTTGTTGCCGCTGCTGCTGCTGGCCCTAAGATGGGACTCGGTCCATCCCTCACAGGCGGCTGGCGTGCGGCACAAGCTCAGCGACAGCGCAAAGCAAACCAAAACAAAAAAGGGGGAGGGAGGGGATGGCAAGTGAATGGAGGGGGAAACGCCAGGCAGGCAAAGGGCACTTTTGTTAGGTGCGTCTCCGCCGGAGGCGGCACGCCACTCGGGCGTGGACTGAGGCGGAGAAGCAGGAGGAAACAGCTGGGAAAAGAACCGCGACAACGGAGCCACGTGGAGGCAGTACCTTCCCTCCTCCTCCGGCACGCTCGGGCGATGTTTTTGTTGCTGCCTTATATTTGTTTTGTTTTGTCCCACCCACCCACCGTTCCGTTCGCCCCTTGTCTTTACATTGACTGCTCCGAGGAGGTGACGGCGCGGGCGATGGAGAAGGCCTCGTCCTCCGTCAGATCCTCGTACAGCAGGACGTTGTACAGCGTGTCGCCCACCACCACGCGGATGTGGTTGGCGGCCTTCGCCAGCGTCAACTCGGCCTCCGCGCCGTCCTCCACGCCATGCCGCTCCTGCAGAAGCGCCGCGCGACAAATGAGCTGCAAGGCCCGGCAGCAGTCCAGGATGGAGGTGACATACCCGCTTTCCAGCAGCCGCAGGTATTTGAGCAGCGTAAAGTGGGCACTTCGACGCACAATGATGTCCAACGTCAGCCGCTGCCGCGCCTCGCAGGCGGTATCAAGCAGCATAACGTTGACCGCAGTGCTGCCAAAGGAAATTTGATGCCGCCTCAACGCCATGGCCGCGTTCAGATTGTCCTCGGCCTCAATAGCCAGGCGGTCCTCATCCACCACGTCAAAGCAGCGGGTTAAAATGGGGCCTGTTAGCTGAATGTTCTTCGCCACCATCGTCAGCAACTCCGAGCCTTCCACACGGAGGCTCAGCTCTTCGTGGATCAGCAAGAAAAAGAGGGCCTCTAACAGCTGCCGTGCACTGTCGGGCGTGACATCCAACTCAATTCCTACCACCGGCACCGCGCCTGTGTCCTCCCGCGCCTCCCGCGCAATGGCGTCCGTGTATATCTTGTCTCGCGACGACTGAAAGATGCGCAAGATGCGTGCGGCCTGGAGTATCACCGCCGTAGCGGTATCCCGGTGGGTAATCATTTGAATCACCCCAGACTGCACACGCGAGGAAACACGTGGGTTACTGCCCTCGCCCAAGAGAAGCAAGAGAGAAGCGAGGAGGTCCAGAACGTCCGACTCACCCTCGCGTCGTGTCGCCTGCAACAGCAAGCCTATTTCGTCGTCGTCGCACAACATTTCCCGATAGACCCTCCCTGCATTTGCCATGTACAACAGCAACAAAACAACTTCACGGCGGTCGTCGGTCACCAGGGAAGAGGTCGCAAGTGTGTCGATGAGCATCTGTGCCCCACCAATCTCCATCAAACACGTTAGGTAACGCACACCACGCACAAACACCGATATGGCGGCAAGAAGCAGACGCAGTGGATGACCTAATTTGTACGTCAACCGCAACCAAGCCGTAATGCGTGTGAAGAAGAGCATAGAGGAGTCACCCAAGTCTTTCTCCATCCTGTTGGTATTGCTCGAGGAATGTAACGCGAGGAAGGCCTCAAGAATGAGAAGGCGGGTGGCGCGAGATCCATGATCCCACTGCTCGACCCATATCGCCGCACGACGCCCAGCCACGGCCGGGTTTGTCGCGGCAATTAAGGCGTTCCTTTTGGAACGCTCAGCATGCCGCGATCGCACCGCCAAGGGCTTCCTACCATTATCCCCACCACCTCCAACCTCTCCCTCTCCTCCGGCAGGTGCTGACAGTGGCCCGGACGCCGGTGAGGCGTCGGTCGTGAATATCGGCGACGTACTGCAGCTGTTCAACGTCGGCGTCAGTGTCGCGTCCCCATCAGGGGGCACGCGGGGGGCATCCGAGAGCATGCGGGAGCGAGGCTCCAGCGAGTTCGGCGTTGTCCCCTCCTTCACACCGCGCAACGCCACATCCGTGGCGCTCCCTGCCTTTTTTCCGGCGCTAAGAAGAGGCATCCGCCCACCAGCTATGCAGACTACAAAAGAGGAGGTGGAGGGAATGAAGCAGCTCAAACAAAGGCGCCACAAACACTAACAAAGCGTAGGCGCACACACACGCAGGAAAAAAAACACACACACACAAAGAGGGGTCCCCGTACAGCAGTCACACGGTGGACCGCACCGTCAAGCCTACTCCTCCCGGGCCGGGAGAAGTTAACTACGCCTCCGCCGCCTTTCTCGACGCTCGCTAATACTGTCAACGCGTTGCAGCACGGATTGAGCGCTTCATCGGGCGCAGCACCAAGGTAAGCACCAGCATCGCGAGCCCAACTAAAAGAAGCACCAAAATTCCCACTTGAACCTCAATTAGCCGACGCTTTGACTTTGGAAGAAGCTGGAACTGAAGACGTTGCCTGTCAGTGTCGGAGGAGTGGGCACGGAGGTAGTAGGGCGAGCCGGGATCCTTGAGAATCTCATGCGCCCTAAATACACGATCCAACAACTTCGCGTCAGGGCAGGGACCGTTAGGGCCATACTTGGCACTCATTCGCTTGAATGCCTCGTCAATTTCCTCTACCGTGCAAGACTCCTCAAGGGCGAGGACCTCAAGCGGGTTATACTGCGAAAGGAAGGCCTCCTGATCCCGCTTCCCGGGAACCTGTGCAAACTGCGTGCGTGACTGGGCAGTGAGAGTCGCGTGGGGCACAGAAGTGACAGATATCGACAGAGAGGGGCCGAGGGCCCTACGCGCACTCGGTGGCAGGCCCCGGCTCACGCAGCCCCCTCTGAAGCCATACTGAACGCCACTACGCGCAAGCGCACGCAAGCCGCTCACGCTCATGTGACGGTGTTTATTGTTTATTGCTCTTTCCCCCCCCCCTCCTCTTCCTTCTTTTTGCGTATGTGTGAGCTTCTTTGTTGCCTTTCAGGTTGTGCTACCGCGGGAGGATGCTTCTCAGCCCGCAGCGCAGCAGGAGTTGTATCCAGCGCTACCCCTCAACCACAAAAATCTTTCCCACCCCAAGCACGACAAAACACACGCAGCAGAGAAAAGAAGCGTCAAAGCAGGGCCAAAGTCAAGGGCAAAAAAAAAACACACGAAGTGTGGCGCCACATGTGTCCACGTTGCAGCCACAAGCGCGCGCGCACACACACACAGACACATATGTAGGTCTATACCGAGAGAGAAAGAGAAAAGAAGAAAAACTCCCACAGACAAAATACGCACCGCATCGTACAACGCCGCCGCCCACTCCTTCCCTGCAGCTCACTCAACCTCCACCTGAATGGGGATTAGACGTCGAGGGAGTACAGAATAGTTGGCTTGCATCCCTCCTTAAGCTCCAGGTTAACTAGATCCTTGTCAAAGAGCTCGATGAACTCTTCGTTTTCAGCGCGCCCCTTATCCTGTGCGTATCTGCGGTACTCCTCCAGGATAGACACTAAACTCCAACCCTGCAACTTACGGAGGCAGCCACAGACTATGCCAGTCCGATACCGGCCTACGCTGCAGGTTAGTAGTAACGGGTAGTTGTTGGGATCGAGGAGCACGTGCAAAATATCCACAACGACTGGCTCCGAAAGAGTCATGCTCCCAGAGTGGTAGCCCACAGACCCCATTTTTTCCCCGAGCGTATTCACTTTCGACTCATCGTGGAGCGGGCACACTGTGCGTACGTTGTTTTCGCGAAGCCAAAGTACAAAGGCCTCGTCATGACTGTCCGTCAGCAACACGCACGTGCGAAGCTTCAGTGAGGCTAAAAAGGTGTAGTGGCACGGTTCTGGTGCGCCGCAGCGAAAAATGCGTTCTTCCACGTATCCAAAGTTCGGCGGTGCTATCTTCATATTGAGTCTGCGGCCCCCTCAAACAGCTCTGCAGTAAGGGTAAAAGAGAGAGAAAGAAGAGAGAACGGGAGGGAGCGAGCGAGGGGAAAGAAAAAAAAGGACGGCAAGTAACTAATACGGGCCATGCAACGATGTGTATGGGGCACTATATATACATATATACTTGTTACTACTG
Source organism: Trypanosoma conorhini (assembly GCF_003719485.1). NCBI lineage: Eukaryota > Euglenozoa > Kinetoplastea > Trypanosomatida > Trypanosomatidae > Trypanosoma > Trypanosoma conorhini. Next base: position 1,332 of record NW_021704901.1, on the reverse strand, counting down.
TTACAGGGGGAATTAGAAAGTAAAACCGCAGGCGGCCAGATTGATGAATTGCGGCGCCTCTGCCTACTCCCACAGCGTCACCAGACGGCGTGATTAAGCGCGAAAACACCACGAGTTGAAGGGCGAGACGACGACAACTGGCGTACGAAGAAAATAATTGGGTAGAGAAAAGGAAGACAAGGGAGAAAAATACAGAAAGAAGAAAAAAACGAGCCGTTCTAAAACGAGGGAAGTTTGTTGCCAAACTGTCCTTGCTGTTTCTGTCGCATAGTTGCGTAAGGGTCATTCCCGCCATCGGCTGCTACTTGTGTCTCATGCATGTCTCGTTTGCTGCGTATGCGCTCGTAGCTTTCCTGAATGGCGCACAACGTTAGCGCCATCTTCTTGTCCGTCTTGAGTGCGTCTCGCAGCTTCATCATAAATTCATCGTCGTGCTGTGCGGACTCCGTCAGAGCATTCATGGCCTTTGCCACTCCACCCTCGCGACGAAGCGTCTCCATCCACTCCTTGTCGTTCCGCAGCTCTCTTTGAATGGACTGCAGCCACTGTTGATCGCAACACGCCTGCAAAACCTCGTAGTAAAGTTGCGGATTAAATGTCCGGCCGCAGGCAGTCTGAAAAGGAGTATGCAAGCCAAGGCTACTGTGCAAGTGGTGGCCGCGCCGCAGCTCCCACCCGGGCGTGCCGGTCGCCGGTGCATCCCCCGAGACGGTGTGCGTGGGGATCTGGCCGGGAATGACAGTGCGCCGCTGCAGGCCTAGGGCGCAGCCCGCCCCATTTACCAGCGGCCCCCCGCACAGCGAGCGCCGCAGCACCGCCGCAATACCTCCGCCCATCCCCGCCTGCGCCATGCTGCTGTAAACGGGCCTTCCCGGAAGCCTTTGTCTTGCGCCCCCTACAGAAGAGAGAAAACAAGCAACACGCCCTTTGGCGGAGATTTAAAAAACAAAAAAAGAAGGAGCTGCGGGCAGACGCAAGTATCCGCCACGTAAAGCATGCAGCGAGTCCTCACACGAAGTGTCAGCGCAGCCCGGCCTGGCCCGCGGTGTGTGCCTTGCCTCTCCGCACTATCCCCCAGTGGCGCCTGCTCTCGCCACCCGTCCCCCGTTCGCTCGTCAGCGCGGGTCCCGCAGCCCACGTCCCACCAGCCCCACCAAAAGGCGGAGGGGAAGCCACCACAAGCGGCGCCGCCCCCGTGTGGGTGACTGCGCCGGGAAGCCTGCGGCACGCGGGAGACACGCCGGGCGGGGGCAGGAAGCGGGCAGGTTGCGGCGCAAAAATAACACACGCAGGCATGTGTCAGTAACAGGTGAATAAACCAAAAAAAGAAAA
>NW_021704888.1:3282-7043 GCF_003719485.1 Trypanosoma conorhini | reverse complement strand
TGTTCCTCGTCGGCTCCTGTGGCGTCGCCACTCGACCGGTGCTGCTCACGCGCACGCCGTGAGCTGGAGCCTGACGATGCCCAGGTCCAGGTCAAGGACGTCCTCCTTCGGGGAATACGACACCGTCAGTGAGAGCCCGTTTTTGATCAAAATTTTTCCCAGGCAGTCTTTGGGGTCCGTTGCGCCAACGACCGTCATCTGGTTGGTGCGCTCGTCAAAGGTGTATTTTTCTTTTTTGCAGCTGTACTTGTCGCCAAAGGCGTCAAGCCAGATATCAAACGTGTCACGAGCTGCGCCGGTGGAGATGCGTCCCTTGACCACGCCAAGGTAATCCCCGCAGTAGGAGCCTGCTGGACGACGCGCGACGTCGATTCTCCCCACTGCTGGCTGTGTAATTAGAAGCAAACACAAAAAGAACGCGACGTGAACGGCACGCATCATCCTTGCATACATATTTATATAAAATTATATATGCTTCTGTCTGAATCTGGCAGAAATGAAAAACGGCTGCGCAACGGCAAATATGTGGCTAAAGGAGGCTGCAGTGGAACTCAGAGAAGGGAGTAAACGAAAAAAAGAAAAAAAAGAAAAAGTAAAAAGGAAAAACAAGGGCATTTTGTCTTGCAGTCTTGGCTCCCGCCATTGACATGCTATGGCGGCGGGAAAAGATTTCGCAAGCCAAAACAAAGAAATAAATGCAAATTATATGCAACTCTAAACATTTAAAACCGCTTAAGTTTCTTTGACGTTGCTGTTCATGCCGACGAGGTTGCGCACGTGTGTGTCTGGGTCCTCCAGTTCACTTCACTTCACGGTGACGTCTGGTCGCAAAAAAAAAAGGGGGGGGGGAAAGCTTTCCACTGTATGAGCTTTTTCAAGGAGTATACTATACTCATTCAATGAGTCCAACAAAGCAGGGGACTGGTCCTTACGTCACCCCGATGCACGTCCCCCGAAAATGGAAGGACGCACTGATGGCTTGGGCCGCCGCACTAGTGTCTCCATAAGTCGCCCATACTGAAGTGCAATGCGTCCACCCTCCTCCAAAAGGCACTGAATAATGGGTTCTTGCGCAAGTACGTTATTTATCCTGCATCCGGTGAATCAAGGAGACCAAACCTGGAACCTGTTGAGGAACGCTATCTCCCTGGTTCCTTTTATGAGTGTCATCAGTAGCTGCAGAAACGCAAGTCAACGTCTTTTGATATTGCGACCCGGTCTGTATTTTCCCTACAAGTCTACACACTCGTGTCAGAAGCTGACAAGACATTGTACTGCGCGATTCTATTTCGTTTTCGACCCCAGCGGCTTCATCTGGGTAGGTGAAGGGCAGGAGGTCCTCAGCACACGCCTTAACTCGGTTAGATGAATGAAGGGCAACATACTCTACCAATTGTCGTTTTAACCTATGTCGTCGCTCCATTACACTCGCATTTCTTCCAGCGTCATAGCCCCCAACAGATTTCGGCCCTTAAAGATCCACTGGAACAGCCTGCTTGGCCGAAGAAGAGACAGATGCAGCAAAAGAAGAAGCAATGAACTTTTGGTTATCATCATTTTCGTTTGTCCTATGCGATATTCTGGCTTGCCCCGCTTCAACGCCCTTACTCGCCTGAAACCCCTCAGCATCCACTTCTATAAGAGTCACCCTTTCATTTGAGACTTGCGATTGATCGCTTTGAGACATTCTCCGTACCCCCACCATCACAGCAACGATAATGTTTTGTAGATAAAATGAGAATGGCGCGTAGCCAACTTCATCCAGCTCTGCCTTTGGACAGTAACGGCTTCCTTCGTCTCTTACCCGCTGCATGGGTACTGCTAATAAAAGTGTTTATTAAAAGCCCGTTTTCCGGTGAAGCCGAAGAAGTCACATAACGGTATCCACGCAGCCTAGAGGTGAGTCTAGCAATAAATTCACAAATCACGCCGCCTCGTTTATAGAGTTTGGGGCCAGAATCATAAAGAGTGGATCAGATCTGCCGCAGATATTCTTTAACGCAGCAAGTCCCTTCTCGGTGAGCTCAGCAAGGGTAATAAAACCGGTAGGAAAAGGTGTTATTCCACTTTTCTTAGTAAAATGCAACCAGGTATTTTCGTAGAGTACTTGACTCAACCCCAGAAGCTTATCGACCTGTTCACGGAGGTAAATTAGCCTTTAAAATAGCACATGTGCATCAACCACAACTTATCGAGTAATAGAAGATGTGAGTCTTGCATAAGTGGTTGTTTCAATAGGAAAAATGGTATTGCTTAAACTATGACAGTCACTAACTGTCACCGCTGAGGCCAAATCAGATGCGTCATTCACAATTTCATTACAACTGAAAGGAATAGAAGCTGGAAGGGCATTCAACGAAGTAGGGTTTTCCGTTGTGTTATTAGTCTCCATCTTGTCCCCGCCGGCAATCCCTTTTTGATAATTTTGGGCCATCAATGACGCAATTTGCGCTCGTAGGGTTTGAACCTCGGCCGTTAATAATTTTTTGAGACTCTATCAGCTGATCAATAAGCTGATCCTTATCATTTGTGTCGCTGCCACCACCCACAAAACACAGATGCCGATTCGACAAGGGCAGAATGTTATCACTTTGAACGACAGTAATACCCCCAGTATTCCTATAACCCATCCATGTATTGCCACAAACTGCTTGAGACACAACCTCCATGAAGTTAAAACGGTCATTGGTGCTCTTTAGGCAATCGACAATGCACCTCTAATTCAAAAGAAGCGGAGTTCCAAACGTAAATCTGACTTGTCGACACAGAGCAACCCTTTAATCCCACGGTCTTCAGAATTGTTACAGGGCCTTCATGAGGATTTGTAATTATATGAATGCACTCTTTCGAGCCCCCATCCACGTCAAAGTAAACTCCATATACATACAACACCATCTTTGTAACCGCTCCAGAGTAAATTATTACACACAGTCAGGGTAAGAACAGGTGCAGAATGGGCTGCTAAAACATTTTTACGTTCCTTGGAAACCGTATCCCATCAAAGTATTTTTGCGTCATCACCACCAGAAAACAGGAGATCAGAAAAGAGAACTAATGAACGCACTGCCCCAGCGCATTTAGCAAGCACTTGAGGAGTTTCAGTGGTAAATAAAAATGTGTTACTATAACACACAAAAGACTCCACTGAAGAAAAATACATTGTGTCAGAGTTCGGAGATACAGTAATGTCAGTGATGCAATTTTTATGGGTTTTTTCCCCAAACGCTAGCCCGTTGTTTAGCGCATTGAAAAAACGCGCAAAAAAACCATCCGCAAAACCAGCCCAAACATAACCTCGAGCCGTCCTCATCACGGTTACAGCCACGCCTTCATCTTCTAAAACGAAAGAAAGAAACTGTCCTGTGCCTAGGTCAACTACACTCACCTTCTCCAAAGCTTTATCAGCCCATATAGTGGAATCCACATTGCATAAAGACGTTATCGCAGCAATAAACTCCAATTCTTCCGCATTAGCGAGATAAGCTTTTAGTTTTGACTCTGGAATTTTCGTGGTATCTATGGAAATGTACGACGCCGCGGTCCCAAATAAGGTTTAAACACCCTCCCTCAACCAATGATGATTAAGTTCCAGCAACCCTTTGCTCTGTGTGTGGTCTTACTCTACATTTATGCACACACAGGCAAAGTAATAAACAAATTGCACAAACCCACGTAATCATAAGAAGATAAACCCCATTGTGTGCTGGAAGAGAAAAAAAGAACCCTCAATATTTCAAAAGCTGAAATCAACAAGGCACACA
>NW_021704888.1:0-3159 GCF_003719485.1 Trypanosoma conorhini | reverse complement strand
TGAAATCAACAAGGCTTCACAGCAATCACCCTTTTTTTTTTTTACTTTGAATAGAGAGAGAAAAAAAAACTCTCTCTGACAAGAACACTTATCACTGCTATTGTTGTAAATATCACTCCCCAAAAAGACCTCCCAATTTTCTTCCTTGGGCTAGTAAAAGAGTGGATCTCTGTAGTAAACATTACTGTATCGCTTTTGTGCGTACCCGAGTTTTCCAACTTGTCGTAGACTTTATTTACGCAAAACAATTCCGTTCGTGCAAGTCAACAAACTCAAGGGATCCTCGTACAAGAAAGATTGCCCTTATATTCCACCAGCCACCGCTGTCGCCTTGTCCAAGAAGGAAAAACCAAATCAGCGAGGGACAACTTCTTCTTCCACCAGAGCAAATCAGTAAAAACAACAGTTAGAACAAAAAAAGCGGGCAAAAGCGAGTAACCCCCGTCACACACGCATTCCGGCGAATGCCGCGCGCAGCGCACCGCCAATCCGATAAACCTTCGGACCCCGCCGCCCACCAAGTGTAAAAAAAAAGGGCGGGTCGGAGACAGACGACCGAACAGGAACGGCCGCCGCTGCGGGGGCTAAAAAAAAAACGGAGGAAACAAGGCGGCGGGACGGCGAGGCGGGGCGCGGAAGGGGAAAAAGGAGGGCGCTCGGGCTTTCGCGGAACGCCCCGCGCAAGGGGCGGGGGCCCTTTTTCCCGTTCAAACCCCTCTTTGTTGCATAAAAAAAAAGGCGCAAGCTGTTTATTTCCACTCCCGGGGCTTTGGACGTTGTTTCTCCCCTCCCCCCGCCCTCGCCCTCTTTTTTTTGTTACTTTTCGGCGAGTTTCCTTCAGTTTGGTGCCGCCTTCGCTCTGCTGGGACGCTTGTCTTTATTCATTATTCCCTTTTATTTCTTTATTTCCCTCTCATTGGGCGTGTTTGCTCTTTCTCGTAGGGAGTATATATACATAGCCTTGTTTTCGCTCACCATGTCTGATGTCGTCATGTATGATGAGGAGTTGAAAGGGCTTGAGGATCAAATAAGCTCGCTTCTTCGAGCACTGGATTCAACCACCAACCGTAACCAAAGGCTAGAAAAGTATAATAAGGCTCAGGATTTCATGAAGCGTCTTCACAAAACACACCAACAATTTAAGGTGGAGGTGCGGCTGCTAGAAGGTAATGAGCAGGATGTCTACGAAAAGAAGGGGCAAATGCATCTCTTCCGAATTAATCAGTTGAAAGGCGAATTGCAGTCAAAAAAGGTGGAAGAAACACTCGTTGGTGCATCTCGAGAAAATACTGTGTGGTCCCCAACCTCACCAAGGAATGATGGAAAGGACGCAGCGCGCGCTGTAGCGCAGCGTGTTAATACCATTCAAACTTCAACATTGGGTTCCCTAGCCATGACAGAGCGATTGTTGAATGACACAGAAACTGTCGGTGTAGATGCTTCAGCGAAACTTCGTGGCCAGACCGAGCAAATACAACAGGTCAATGGGAATTTAGATGAATTAGATTCAGAGGTGGATCGGGCGAAGAAGGAGCTTGCGGCATTTGTTCGACGTATGATGACTGACAAGATTATAATTTGTTTTTCTGTGCTTATACTGATTGGTATCATCGTCATTGTTGTTCTAAAAGTGACCAAGAAGTAGTACTATATATATATATATATCGTTAATTTTTTGTCGCAGTTTTTTCGGCTTTTTTCATGATCTCTTAATTGCTATTTTGGTGTGTGGAGATAACAGACCGAACAGGTAATGTGAATGGCGTATACGTAGCTGCATTGGTATGACTACCTACTGCGAAGCATTTAATTCTTTATCCTTTTTTTCTCCCCTTCTCTTTTTTTTGAACCTCTTTTTCTCCACCACATCATTTTTTTTTTGAGGTTGGGTGGGCAGGACATATATATATATCATTTCTCATTATCCAATTTCATGTTGCATGGGGCAAGCGTCCTCATTTGTATTTGATGCTGTAGAAAATGCTGTCCATCGATACGTAACGGAGAAGGCAGAATTGAAAACTGAGGGAGTTCCCCATGGAAAGGAGTGCGGAGCTGACCAGGGGCAGTTCCCCGATTTTTCTACTTCACAAAAGGAGTACACTAAACTCTTACTAACTCTAAGCGATGTACGCTCCATAGCGCTGCTCTTACCAGAGTGTCTCTCTGGTATAGATCTTCATCATCTGTCGTTGTTGTTTGTCTTGGACGGTGACCGGGACGGAATGTTCTCGCTGAGTGATTTAAGAAAGTTTATTAATTGGGCCTTGTTGGCCATTCCAGACGAAACGGCATTGGATGATCTGACAGAGACATTGAAGGGTCGAGCGGTTTTGCGTTGCTGGTATACATGTCATTTGGAGTCTCAAAATTACTGTGGAGATGCAGCTGAGGCCGTTTGTTTGCACAATTCTTCGGATACCGATGGCCATGGCTCCCTAGAGTATTTTGCACGATGGGTATTAAGGTTATTAGGTAGAATGGAAGGGAATACCTTGTCTTCGTCAAGCACTCCTCCTGCTTCACCAACAGTAAGAATTATAAATGAGTATGCGAAGATGGTTCACATAGAATCTTTTGTATTTACTGAAGAACCCATGTGTGAGGCTTTTATTAGTCCTTCAAGAAGTGGAGACCAGCCTGGTGTGGGTGCTGGTAGTGGCAGCTACTTATATAGTGATGTTTACCAAGACCCGCCTCTTCCGCCCCCAGATTTTGATTCAGCTAATATGCCAACTGCATCACCACGTACGCCTCTGCTTTCTCCTCAAAACGAAGGTTGGAACAACAGTAAGAAACTTGCAAATGCCGCGAATTCACCTCGCCAGGTTATTAGCAGGGGAGCCTTGGAAGAATTATATCAGGCATTACGCGTTGTAGAAAATTGTGAATTCTCCTTTTTGAGCTTTTCTCAGCTGCTTGCTACCCACAATGCAGCAGAGCTTGAGCATGTAGCCACAGCCAGAGGCGACGGTACGCATGTCAGAGAAGTTGGGTTGGAAGCATATGTTAACCAAACTGCACAGCCTGTTGATAGTACGTCCACAGAGGTAAAGTCTATCTTCTCTTCTTGTGTCTCAGCTAAAGTTGTAGAGAACTTTATGTTTTGCTTTTGTCGGGCGTATTGGGGTACACTACGAAGTTTAGGGTTAAGGCCTT
>NW_021704889.1:3474-7038 GCF_003719485.1 Trypanosoma conorhini | reverse complement strand
ACGTCGTTTACGCTTATTTCTTTTCTTTTTTACTGTGTGTGTGTGGCTGTGAAAGAGCGAAGAGTTCTCCTGCGGCGCGTCCATGCCGGCTGTCGTTGGCGGCCGCAGCTTGCAGCTCCGCCTCGCTGGTGCTGCGCTTGTTGCCGCCGCCGCCGCTGTTGTTGTAGTTGTGGGGGTCGTGGAGCCCATTGCGGCCGCTGCCGCAGCGCCGGGCGCCCCGCTCGCCGAGGTCGCGTTTGCGGCGTATAACCCCGGCAGCCGTGCCGCGAGTGGCGAGGAGGGCGGCGACTTCTGCTTCATCTCGCACGGCTGCTGGGGCGGGAAGTCCCCGAGGCAGCAGCGACAGCGGGAGGTTGCGGCACTCATCGCGCGGCTCATCGAGGACGCCGCGGGACGGCGGGACGAGCGCATTCGGTTTGTGGTGGCTGCCGGCGACAACTTCTACCCGCGCGGCGTGCGGAGCGTCCACGACGAGCGCTTCTTCACCACCTTCGAGGGGGTCTACGGCGGCGGTAGTGCGGCGGTGCGGCGGGTGCCGTGGCTGGTGGCGCTGGGGAACCACGACCACAGGGGCAACTGGTCGGCGCAGGTCAGCTACACGCACGCGGCGCGGGACCCGGCGGTGCACGCGCGACGCTGGTCCCACCTCACCTCCGACGCGGCGGCGGCGGTGACGGGCCGTTGGTACATGCCGCACCCGTACTACGCGCTGAAGGTGAGCAGCGACATGGTGGTTGTCGTGCTCGACACGGTTCTCCTGCACAGCTGCAACGCCCACCCAGCCACGTGCTGGGACGCCGGGAGGCAGAAGGCGGTGGTGGAGGATTGGCTCCTGCGCAAGTATGCCGCCGTGCCGTACAAGGTGGTCGTTGGGCACTACCCGGTTCTCTCCAATGGGCCGCACGAGAACTTTCCTTGGCTGCAGAACTGGCTGACCCCGCTCCTGGCGAGGTCCTGCGCCTCTCTCTACATTCATGCGGACAATCACTACCTGCAGGTTTCCAAGCGCGGTTTTCAGTACTACGCGAACAGCGGTGGGGGTGGTGGGGCCGGGCTGCATTACCCGCTCAAGGGCAAGAGCTGGGTGCACAAGGCTAGCGTCTTTCAGTCGTTTGAGACTGGAGTCATGCTGCATTGCAAGAAGGGCCATCGCCTCACGCATCGAGTGCTGAGCAAAACTGGGGACGAACTCTTTAGCTTCGCCTCCTGGGACTCCGACGACGGCGCCTCCCTCGTGCAGTGCCTGGCGAGGCTGACCGCGGGGGACTCCTCGGGCCTCCAAAAGGACAGGGGCGACGGGCTGCTGATGTGGCTCCCGGTGCTGGTCCTGCTGCCGCTGGTGTTTTTGGTCCTCGTGTCGGCGAAGCGGCGTTACCGCCTGCGCGGACGACGGCGCGCGTGATACCACTCACTGTGTGGTTGTGTTTGTGTGTTTTTTCTTTTCTTTTTTTTTGCTTCATTGTGGTGGTGGCGGTTTCGGTCCCGCCGTTGCCCTGCGGGTTTGCCGAGTCGGCCCGCCTTTTCGCCTCGCTGTTCACGAGTCCCAGGCGGAGTGCGCGGGGCGGCCTCGCGCCGAGCGGGAGTCCAGTCCGGGGCTGTGGAGGGGCCAACCGGCTTGGCGGCTCCCCTGCACGGGGGCATCGCCGCACACACCACGCCACGCCCCCCGCCCTCTCTCCCTGCGCTCTCTGCTTTTCGGGCCTCCTCCCCTGTAGTGACTTGCAGCGGGAAAAAAAAAGTGGGGAAAGACGCGTAATCGCACACACAGAGGGAGAGAGACCGCGTAGGTTGAATTTGTAATAACACCCGCGCTTCTTGGAAGGGTGTTTTGGCCCGCTTCGTTGCATTTCCACCGCCACGATGCCTCTTCCGCCGGCGACGAGGACGACGCTGGCGCAGCGGGAGGTGGAGTCGACCCTTTTGCGGTTCCTGCGGCAATACCACCCGGCGGTGCAGGAGCACTGGGGGATGCCTTGCGAGGCCGCGGAGGCCACCGAGGAGACGCGCAGGGACGGTACGACCTGTCCGCCTCTGCTTCGGGAGCTGCACAACAACTACGTGCATGGCCCTTTCCTGTGGCTGCCGGAGTCGATGCAGGGACTCTACAGTGGCCAGCCGTGGATTGCGTATTGGGCCCTGCAAGCCGCGGACCTGCTTGATATTACAGACAAACTCTACGAATGCGTCTCCCCCGATGCCATTGGCGAATTTATCCTTGGCTGCCTAAAGGAGGCGGTGGCGGGCGATGAAGCGAGTAGTGCCGATGACGGGAGCAGGTATCCGCCGATTGTGGAGGAGCGGCATGACTCGGTGTTACCAAGCCAACCCGCGAACCTCCTTGACGTTGGTAGCGATGATGGAAAGCGTCTTGTGGGATTTGCAGGTGGACGGGACGCGCAGGTGCCGCACCTGGCTGTGTCGTACGCCGCATCCTGCTCGCTTTGCATATTGGCAAAGACTGAGTACCTGCATGCTCTTCCCCGTGCTGCCATTAAGCGCTGGATGCTCTCTTTACGCTGCAAGGACGGCAGCTTCTGCATGCATATTGGGGGCGAGGCAGACCTGCGTGCGTCGTACAGTGTGGCCGTCATCGCGACGCTGTTTCAGCTTGATGAGGTTGTCGCGTACAGTGACGGGCGGGACGAAAGTTTAATCACAGAGCAAACGGCCGCCTTTGTGGCGTCCTGCCAGACGCAGGAAGGAGGCTTTGCGTGCGGGCTGCACGGAACGGAGGCGCACGGGGCCTACACGCAGTGTGGCCTTGGCGCCTTGATATTGATGCGGCACCCGCACCTCTGCAAATACGCGGCCCTGCGGCGGTGGTTGGCGGCGCGGCAGATGAGCTTCGAGGGCGGCTTCAACGGAAGGACCAACAAACTCGTGGACTCGTGCTACTCGCACTGGGTGGGGGCGTCCCACATGCTGCTGCGGGTGGGGGAGGCGTACGCGCGGCTCCTGCAGCAGGCGGGGGCGGCACGGTGTCTGACGGCGCGCGAGGCCCTCCTGCTCGATCACGCGCAGCTCATCGACGTGACGCTTACGCGGCCGATGGACGACGACGCCTGGCGCCAGGCGGAGGAGGCGCACCGGCGCCGCGCCACACACGTGCAGGCGTACCTCCACGCCCCGCCCGCCTCCGCCTCCGCCTCAACTCCGCCGGCCCAGGCGTTCCTCGACGAAGACGTGGGGGATTTGCTCTTCAATCAACGGCGTCTGCAGCTCTACGTGCTCGCCTGCTGCCAGGATGAGGAGCTGGGGGGGCTAATGGACAAGCCGGGCTGCCCGAACGACGCCTACCACACCTGCTACTCCCTCTCCGGGGTGAGTACGGCGCAGAACCTGCAGTACCTGCCGCGCCCCTGCGCCAGCGACGGGTTCATGTACGCCACAGCGGTGCGTCGCGGTTACATCCCCACCGAGCGCGACGACTACGGCATCGTGCTCGCATCCCGCAACGGCGGCGGCGTTGGGGGCTGCTACAGAAGCCAGGAGCGACTCCCTTCACTAAACCCGATTTTCAACCTCCGCCAGGGCCGAGTCCTGGCCGCGCTGCGTGCGTGGGGT